>NW_027325966.1:2178730-2255140 GCF_048594095.1 Paramormyrops kingsleyae | reverse complement strand
TGAATGCCCTGTGTATTAAGGCGAACTCGCGGACGATTACATCTCTCACACAGCATAGAATTAATAAGACTTGTTCACTGTCCTCCAGTTACTGTAATATTCTGGGAAGTTGTGATTGTTCAACTCCACTGCGCACAGTTAGGAGCAACTCCAACTCCACCTAGCAAACATACGTACGAGGTGATTGAGGTATGGAATGATTCTGACCCTGTATGGACGAATCATCCCCAAATTCTATTGCGTCCATGATTCACCCATATCATTGTGCCAAGGTTGAGCAGCACAACATGTTTTTCTAAGCCTCAGATCACAAGACCAGAGGATAGTGAGGATAGCTGAGAAGATCATTAGAGTCTCTCTTCCCTCCGTCATGGACATTCACATCACACGCTCCATCCGCAAAGCCACCAACATTGTGGATGACCCCACCCACCCCTCACATTATCTTTTCACCCTCCTAGCGTCTGGAAAAGCATTCAGGCCTTCACACCCAGACTCAGAAACATGGAGTCAGACTACTGAACTCTCAGGGACTGATCTGATACCACACACACACACACACAAACAGGTCTGTAATTATATCTTCGTGGGGACTCACCATTCATTTCTATGGGGAAAACTGTAATCCCAACATGACAACCTTAACCTCTACCCAGCCCTAACCTTAACCATAAGTAACCAAACCAAATACAAGACTTCTGGCATCTTTAGTTTTTTATTGTATTGACAGATCTTTGTGGGGACCTGAAAAATACCCCCAAAGCATCAAAATAACAGGTTTTTATCACATTGCGGGGGACATTTGGTCCCCACCATGTAATATAAACCTAATCCACACACACAAACAGACACACACACACACATGTGCGTGCACACACACACACACACAGATTAGGTATCTGAGTCTTTGTGGGGATTCTCCATTCATTTTTATGGGCATAACCCCAATCCTAACTATGGCAATCTTAATCCTTAATCCCTACAGTAGTAAGCAAGAAGTAACAGTAAGTAACCAAACAAAATACAAGACTTTTGGAATTATTATTCCTTTGATTGCATTCACAGAATTTTATAAAACTGAGTCAGTTTTTTCTTTTGGGGACCAAAAACATGTCCCTACAAAGTCAAATTAACGTGTTTTTATAACACTGTGGGGACATTTGGTCCCCACAACATAATATATACAGTACATGACCACCCACCCAAACACACATAGACACACACACACACACACACACACACAGAGACTGGCTTACCTATATAATCTATAGATTCTTGAATGAAATATCTGCAAAGCAGCTATTATGGCATGGCCTTAGGTTTGAACATGCAGTTTTTAAGGACACTGCACTAACTATAAACGAAACACTGCACTAATTCTAAAATGGTTTTATGTGAACTTTATTTAACATAGAATAAAAAAGAAATCAAACCAAAATTTAGTCTCTCGAAAAACTTGTATATGACATATCTTCGAAATTTAAAATACCAGGATACAGAATTTGAATAACAAGAACTATAGTCTTCCTTCTCAAAAGCGTGAACAACTATCTGAAGACCTACTAGTTCCTGAATTGTTGATGTTGCCTATGAAATTCGCTGAGAGTTGACGTCGCCCTACCAAAGTCGCAAAAATGCTAATTGCGTCAACCAGCTATGGAAATACAGCGGCGGTACACCCCCAATACAGTGGTATTACGCATTACCGTAATGCTGCCTAGCAAAAACATAATGTCATAAAAAAAATTACAGACAGACATTATAGACAGAGCTGCGTGGTTTCCTATTGACAAGTAGATATATGATTTGGGGACTGAAAGGCGGCTAGATATCCAATCACGCCCAGCTACAGTAAGCACAAACTGAAGATACTACTCCTGATTGGACTAGCTTCAAATTCGTCCCGCCCTGACAAAAAATTCTTTGTTTTCATTCGTTGAACATAATGTCAATACATATCTTCATACTATTCGACCAATTAAAACTCTCGGTGGTTTACTTAGAAACAAAATAATTGCAGTTTAAAGACAAACTTTCTGACAGAGAGATGGCGCAGAGGTGAGCAGCATCTCTTCTTATGTTTCTTGCTATTTCTTCAGATTATGTTTTGTTAGCATATTTAATTCTATATTTATTTTTATGTCCTGATATAGTACATGCAAATTTTGCGGCACAATATCGTTGAAATATATATATAATTAGTTGTTTAAACTGTAGATGCTGTGGCCATTATTCTAAATATGGTTGTTTACATTTAAATGGTAAGAGAATATATTTGTGTTAAACTTAAAAACAATAAGTCTTATGGTTGATATGATTGGTTATACTCATCCGGCCTGTGATAATGCATTTCATCTGAAGATGTTATTCTGAAAAGATCGCCTATACGTTTACTTTTTAAATGTCCCATGTTCTTGAAGTAAGATTAACTTTTTGCTAGGTTCGGTATCATGGTGATGTTATAGCGTATCGAAGCAGCGTCATAATTTCGCAAGCTTTACTGTATTGTGAAGCAGTTTTAGCAATTCGGTCGTTACTGCCGGAGTAGCCTCGACGCCACGAGCAGCTAATGAAGGCTCCATCTCTTTCCATAGGCATTCTTGATGAATAGCATTTAGGAAAGAAGTTGAAAAAATACCGTGCCTAGTTTGGCTTTGCGAGTATCACATATGGCTAGTTAATTATTAGTTCTTATTTATTCACCAGAATGAGAATTGCGAGAGCTGTTTCCTGGACCAACGACCAGTACTGGGGAGCCTGGGACCTGTGGGACGAGGTGATCGACTGGGGAGATAAGGAAGGTTTGGAGGAGTACTCACCAGCGACACCCCCCACTGTCCAGACTGGGGAGGTTATGGGGGGACTGGGAGGTGTGACTGACTGGTGTAAGGGAGGGGAGGGTATGAGCATGAAAGGCTCTGAGACTCTTCAGAGCAATTACGGCCTGACATCTGAAGAGTGGGAAATTTATAAGACGTACTACCTTCAGAAAAAGAAGAAGGTCAGGAAGAATAGGAGCACTCAGGGGATAGATGAGGTAAAGGGTGCGATTATTGGGGAAAAGGTGGAGCTGGCAGAGAGGGAAAAACATGTGGGGGTGACCTCCAGTGTACAGGTGGAGGCCGCAGACCTGAATGTAGGCATTAATAAAATGCAAAATGGAAGCAAGGGGAAGCAAGGTGAGGTGGGGGTGAATGTGAAGGTGGTTAAGGTGGAGGGGGGGATAATTTCCCTGAAGGCAGAGGATACGAAAGGAAATGTGAAGGTGGAGGCTGTGCAAGTCCAAGTGTGTGAGTTTGGGCTTGCAGAAGTAAATTCTGGGGATGTAAATGTTGAGATTGTGGGGGTAGAAGTAGGGGAGGTAATTATTGAGGGTGCGGACATGGTGAGTGATGTAACCATATTGGAAATTATAGTAAATGATGTACTAGTTGAGATTATAAATAGAGAAGGAGGTCAGGAGGAAACTGGCGGTGTAGAGATAGATGTGGGTCAGGTAGAGATAGAAGAGGTAGAAGTGGTGGGGAATTAATATAAAAGTTGAGCGTGTAGAGCTCATTACATAGAGAAGAGCCAAAATACGAAAAAGATGAAGTTGTGGTTCTGCTGCTGCTGTTTAGGAAACATTAAATAATTGAAACAGTATCTAAGATAATAAATCAAGTATGATAAATTTTGAGATATGTGGAATGTTTCATAATAATGTTTAACGTTTATTAAGAAAAAAATGTATATTTCTAAGTAGATTTGTAAACTGCTCTTTAAAGTATTAATTTTCAGAATTCCAGAATTTCCAAAATCTCCAGGTAATTTAATTTGATTTCATTTTGTTTAAACTGCACACACATAAAAATGATTAGCCCTGTTATGTATTTGTGTTTTATTTATTGTTTATTTATTAAGCACCCTATCCCTCATGGATGGCATGTTGTACAGGTCACCTGTGTTCCCATAAACTTTAACTTGTCTTGCAGTCTTGTTCCCCCCACACCCTCTGCTTTTTCCCTTCCTCTGTTTCTATCTTCACTCCAGGTCCAAGACGTTTCCAGCCCACTGTCCTTGGGAAAAGCCACCATCCGTGGCCACCGCTCCGGTTTCTCTGGTTCCTGTTCCTGCCCCCGTCCATGTCCTTGCCCTGCAGGTTCCCCTTCACCCTCAGGTCCCAGGCTTGTGGTACCGACGGTGTCCCTCCCCGCCCTATGGTCCCGACAGCGCCCCACTGCCTTACCATCCTGGCGATGCCCACAGTGCCTCTCGGCCCCAACCCTGCCTTCCCCTTGGCTCGATCTGGCCCTACTGGCCTCCCGAGACCCAGCAGGGGCTCGTGTCCCAGGGTCAACGCCCTGCTTTCTGGGGACCAGCAGACCCCCTAGCTCAGTCCTGTCCCCTCCTGCCTCAGATAAGTTTTTGCCCCAAGGTCCTGTCCCACCTTTGTTCTCCCAAAGCCCATTTCCAGCTCACCCTGTAGCGCCCCCATGTTTGTTCGCTTACCCTGCCTCAGTTCCTGCCCCAGTGCCCTGTCCCACCTTGACTCCTCCTGGGCCCATGGTTCTCCCTTGTCTGTCTGTTCTTCAGCTGTCCACCCTGTGTTAGTCTGTGTGTCAGTTGTGCCCTGCGTTCCCTGTCTTTTCTGGTTTCTTGCCCGTGTTTGGTTCCTGTTAGTGCGGTGCCCCTGTCTGAGCATCATGTTTGCCCTGCTGTGTACCCAGTGTGTCTCTATGGTGTTCTGTTGTGTTTTCGTCTTGGTCCTAGTTCTCTCTTACCCGATCGTGATCCATTTCTTTACTCCTGCGTGGTCTTGTCCTGTCGGGTCAGCAGTCCATATGGCCCTTTGCCCCGCTTGTGTCCTCTATCTGGCCCCGTTAACGGCCGTTCTCGTCTTCCCCGGCTCCTGTAATCCACACGAAATGTTTCTTGTCCCGTGTTATCACTCGTCTGTGGACCTGTCCTGCTGTGTGATGTACGTTCTATCATCCTGGTTGTCCCTAGTCTGTCCCCAGTTCTCCTAGTGGTGTCCCATCTTGCCCCCAGAGTGCCCTGTGCTGGTGTTGCCCCTGCCTATCCTGGTCTGTCTCGTCCCCTAATGGTGTTCGGTCTCTGCGCCCTTGTCCCGCAGCAGTGCCCATCTGGTGTCTTGTCCTGCCCTCTTCCACTGTGTCTCCCATCTTAGTGTACGTATAGCCTGCTGTCTTCCCCGCTGTCCCATCTGCTCCCTCACATGTCCTGTAAAAAGTGTCCTTCAGTCCTGCGATCCTCAGTCCAGTCATTGATGTTGCTGCCTGCATGTGCTCCCCAGTGTGTCCTGTGTCTAGTGTTCTTGCCTGATCCTCCCTACCCTGTTTGGACCCCTTGTGGTCTGTTTCCTTTGCCCTTCCTGTAGTGTAGTTTTCTTTAATAAAGCCCCTTTTGCTTTTCCTCCATGCCTGTCTTAGCCTCTGTCCTTGCCCTCGACGTGACACCATTACAGTGTGACCAGGTAAATGCTGCTAGCTGGACACCATACTATTGTAAATGCTGCTGAAGGCTTACCTCAGTTTATCATTATTGTCATCGTCTTGAGAACAGCAGCAAAAAGTGGGAAAATGATTAAAAAGTAAAGAACACTGTTCTTCTTAAGGTAAAGTCATTATTGGAACTGAAATTAGAATAATGAAATACATTCAACAGAATGGTTGTCCATCCATCCATCTTCTGAAACTACTTTATCCCAACCAAGGTCACAGGGAGTCTATCCCAGGAACAATGGGCACAGACAGGGACCAACCCTGGGCAGTTGCCAACACACCTCAGGGCACACGCACACACAACTACAGGGCCAGTTTAGACTAATCAATCAACCTATCCTGCACATTTTTGGACCGTGGGAGGAAACTGGAGCCCCCAGTGAAAACTCACACGAACAGCGTGCAAACTCTACACAGATAGGACCCAGGACCAAACCCAGGACCTTCTCGCTGTGAGGCAGCAGCACTAACCACCGCGCCACCCTGTTGAAATGGTCGTTTGTAAAATAATACATTCAGGTTATGTTATTGTAGATCTGGAACGTGGTGTTAAAATATAGTGGTGAACTTAAGACTGCCCATTCAGTATCGCTGTTCTCCTAATGTTAGACACAACAATTTATATTAAATATTTTATATAAGACATCCGGAGGCTGCAGGGCATCGTCCAAGCAGCAGAGAAGCTCATTGGCTGCAGCCTCAACCTCAGTGATTCACTATCTGCCCCAAGAACAAAAAGGCGACCTGGCGAGATCATGCCGACCCCTCCCACCTCAGCCATAATCTCTTCCAAATTTTCTTTTATTCCCCTCAAAACTGCATTGTGGAAAAAAGGGATGAGTACAGATTGGGCAGCAACAAATATTTAACAGACATGGTGACAATGAGTGACTTTGCTATACAGCAGAGGGACAGTGTTTGCTGGAAATTTGGGCTGACAAGAGTATCCAGGAAAAACTTGATGCAACTCACAAAAACTAAAAAAAAAAAAAATATTTGGTAAAATATGGGTCTATCTTCTTATATGTGTAGCACGAATAAATAAAAATGCCTGTGTGGCATACTAGCATGGCTCTATATGATGGCCATGTGTCTGCGTGCCCAAAATGACTCCAAATCAGCCATAAAATTAGGACAGTAATCATGAGCTCCATTGTGCTGTGCAATAGCACTTTTCTTCCTTCATTTTTTTCAAAACAAAACATTGCACAGTGATGATGAAAGCATGCTCAGACCTGGAACGTTAAGCGCAATGTGGGCACAGGCGAGTTGGGGAGTGTGGAGGGGGGAACAATCATGCTCAGGCATGATATAAGGCAACCGGGCCAAATGTGAGTACACCCTAACACTGACCATTTGTCAGGCTGAGCTCTACCTGGGAGGGTCCTGGAGCAGCTACTGGAAGAGGTGGTGCAACTCTACTCACCTCATCCACCTGACAGACAACCTCAGTGCCTCAATACCTACACTGGAAGAGCAGCGTGCAAGGGAACAGCAGGCCATGAGATACAGACACCATCACGAACGGCTACATAGCCAAAGACTCCACTCGCTCACAGAGAGCGTCGCTTGTGATGAAACCCAGGGCTTCATGACGAAGCATTTGTGTTATTTGTGATTATAGCATTATGTGATGTTTCCTCTGTTTATGTTAAAGTTCAGTGGTCAGTTTAACAGATAAACCACACACAGTTCCTTAATAACTATATTTTATTCTTCAAAACAAATATAAAAATGATTATGAAAAAATATATATTCTGTGAGCTTGCTGGAAAACAGTTTGTCCAGCATGAGCCAGCCTCATCCAGAGGGCTACTCTCCTGCTGTCAGTCATCCATTGCCATGTCAGAGCCAGCCTCGTCCTGAGGGCTGCTCTCCTGCTGTCCGTCATCCATTGCCATGTCTGAGGCAGCCTCATCCAGAGGGCTGCTCTCCTGCTGTCTGTCACCTTTTTCCAGCATGAGCCAGCCTCATCTAGAGGGCTGCTCTCCTGCTGTCCGTCATCCATTGCCATGTCTGAGCCTGCCTCGTCCAGAGGGCTGCTCTCCTGCTGTCCATCATCTAGTTCCAGGTCTGAGCCAGCCTCGTCCAGAGGGCTGCTCTCCTGCTGTCCGTCGTCTAGTTCCAGGTCTGAGCCAGCCTCGTCCAGAGGGCTGCTCTCCTGCTGTCCGTCGTCTAGTTCCAGGTCTGAGCCAGCCTCGTCCAGAGGGCTGCTCTCCTGCTGTCCGTCGTCTAGTTCCAGGTCTGAGCCAGCCTCGTCCAGAGGGCTGCTCTCCTGCTGTCCGTCGTCTAGTTCCAGGTCTGAGCCAGCCTCGTCCAGAGGGCTGCTCTCCTGCTGTCCGTCGTCTAGTTCCAGGTCTGAGCCAGCCTCGTCCAGAGGGCTGCTCTCCTGCTGTCTGTCATCCATTGCCATGTCTGAGCCTGCCTCGTCCAGAGGGCTGCTCTCCTGCTTTCTGTCATCCATTGCCATGTCTGAGCCAGCCTTGTCAAGTGGGCTGCTCTCCTGCTGTACGTTACCATCTTGTTTGGCAGCAGGGCAATCACTAGCCATCTCAATGCCACCTTCAGCCATGGTAGCAGTGTCTGTATCTCTTGGCGTAGTCCTCCTCAGCTTCTTCCAGAACCTGAGAAGAGTGCCTTTCTTTTTTGGGCCCTGAACATTTTTTTGTTTAGGGCCCTGCACCTTTGTGCAACTTAAACCCATAATGAAATTATGCAAACGATATAGCTTAGATTCTCTTTCACCAGTGCTTCCTTTGAGAGAGTCTCTAAGAATGAAATGTGAAGGTGCAATTGCTTCTTATATAGAAAAATCTTCCTTCGATGACATCACTGACCAGTTCCGGAATTCTGTTCTGTTGACATCACAGAGGGCCCTCCATATAAGGCATTTGTCATTTCATTGTTTATACCAGTATAGGGTATGCTGATTGATTAAAAAAATAATATAAAATTATTATTTAAAAAAAAAATACCTGTGTGTTTAGAAAAATAATACCTGTGTGCGTGTGTGTGTTTTCCCTTATCCTACCAATACTATCCACATTATTACTTAAAAGCTTGTTTGACATCCTTTAATGCTGGTAGTTTTCAGTAACTTCAATTAAACATGAATTGTGTTAATATGATGAAACTAATATGGGGTCATTTTGACCCCAATATAATATAATTGAAATTATCACATGGTCATTTAAACTTCAACACTTTTAAGTATGTATTGACTTGAAAGTAGGGTGTCATGGAGGCTTAGCTGGTGGCCCTGTTGTCTGTCACCGATGGGTTTGGGGCTTTGAATCTCATCACTCCTTGGCAGGGGTGCCGTAATGGCAGGGGAAAGTTACAATGATTCCAAGGGCCCCTGAATGACAGGCGGCCTAAAAAATTGGGAGAATAGCTGGATTGGTCTGGACTGGGGGGCCCAATATGATATGCCTTCATGGGGCCCACAATCTCTAGCAATGCCCCTGCTGCTCGGTGTATGCATGAATGTTTTCCTGCAGACATTGTTTAGGCTAATTGGTGCATCTACAATTTCCCATAGTGTATGAGTGTGTGTGTATATGACCTGTGATGGACTAGCATCCTGCCCAGGATGTACCCCAGCCTTGTGCCCTGTGCTGCTTGGCACGAGCCCCAGGTGACTCTGCCCAGTACAAACAAACTGATGGTTGGGTGATTTTTCGGGTCTGGACGGCACAGAGGCTCAGGACACATAAGTTACATCACACCTTTGGGGGCTGGGAGTCAAAGATCACTTTTGCTCTGTGTGTGAGGTTTGCATGTTCTCCTAGTGTTATATGAATTTTCTCTGGATCCTCTGTTTTACTCCCAAGATTGAAAGAGGTGTACTTAGGTAAATTAGTGTCTCTAAATTGGCTTGTGTGTGTGGGCGTGTGTGCGCCCGGTAATGATCTTTGCGGTAATGATGCCGGTCCTTGTTTTTGCTGCTCCAAGCTCCCTCGCAGACAGAACATCATCTTACCGTAGGAACAGCAGTATCTCAAGTTGTTGACGGAGCACATGTGGAAATCTGTGGCTGCTGCATCTGTCTTCAAATTTAGTCCTTGATTCTGTGTGATACTTTAAATTAGGACCCTAGAAAACATTAATTGAACAAATAGTTCCATTTATTACAGTAGCATAAGTGGAAATTTGTGTTTTTAAAAGCACTAATCAAACCAGAAATAGCAAACAATGATGCGACATTATGAGGAATAAATTGACATACTCATAAAAAATTGGAATGATAAAAAAAAAAAAACACCAGATAGAGTGACAAAAATCCTCTCATTCAAGGCAGTAGGATGAGGGATTTACACACACACACACACACACACACATACATATTGTACTGCCATTGTTATGAGATAATCAATTTATTTATTTATTTATTTACTTTATTTTTTACATATTTTGCATATTCACTTGCCAGTGCTTTTAATGTTGATCAGTGTGTGTGTGTCGGTGTCTGTTTGGCTTTGCACAGATCACATTTGTTGATCAAAATGTCCCCAAAGTTTGGTAAAACTCGAAACTTACTTTTGGTTAAGGTTAGAGCTGGGTGGGGGTTATGTGTCCCGTCAATAGGATTAGAGTCTTTTTTCACCCATAGAAATGAATGGAAGGTCCCCATTTAGATAGGTACACCAATATGTGTGTGTGTGTGTCTGCGTGTTTGTGTGTGTGAGCAGGTATACCTTACCTTATCGGGACACAATGTCCCCACAACATGATGATTACCTGTTTTTTTCCCTTATGGGGACCAATTTCCTGGTCCCCATCAGGAAAAACTCAATTTAATAAAAATCTATGACTCCAATGAGAAAAAAAAAATTCAACAACTGTAGTATTTTGCTTGGTTACTTATTTAGCATTTTTCCCATAAAAATGAATGAGCAGTGCCCAAAAACATATGATTACATGACTGTGTGTGTGTGTGTGTGTGTGTGGGACTGCATAGCCTTGGAAAGCCAACCTACTCTCAGGAGAGTCTAAGCCCAACTTTTTCACAGAGTTACTGGTTTAAAATATTCAGAAAAATTGAGGAAGCAAAAACTTCCAAATGGTGAACAATGTGGGAAGCTGTGGGCAGCTAAAACTGTCTGCAGGGGTCCATATATCACAGGAATCATCGGCACGACTCTGGAGCTGTGACATTTTAAAATGAGACCGTTATAGTCCCCCTTTTCTTAAAAAGCATTACGGAAAATCAGATCAGTGAGATTTTAAACAAGAACCCAGTGTCAAAGCTGCGGGAAATCAAAAGCCAGGCCTATGGCCACCGCTGATTGTGAATAGGACTTGGCTTCAGTAGACTTTCAAATATTTCTGCGTTTTTGAAGTTTTTCAAAATTAGTGAAATAGTATTTTATAATATTCTTTTCACTATCAAGTGTGAAGAATACTTCAGTTTGATCCGAAACGGTGAGTACAGTCCAGCTTGAGAAGTAATTCTTTTAGAGAAGCAGATTAATATGGTCAATAATTTTTTGAATATTACTTAAATATACTACGCTTCACTAACTGTATATATTGTGCGTAATTAATATGCAAAATATGAATGGCATATGAAAGGTGTATTGGCTCACTGGATGGCTTCATACCTCCACTCTGCATGTTTGCAGTTTGCACACTCATTTGTGAGGGAGCCTAATTGGGAGAGTCTTCGGTTTAAGACAGGTCATAAACGGCTGCTTGTCTTGTACCCTCAGATTCATAATGGATGTGAAAACGTGCATTGATTTCTTGGAGGAAAGACGAGAGGAGAAACTGAGGGAGATGGTGGATTTTATATTGCATGAATTAGAAGATTTAGAAAATTCAGCTTCTGAGCTGGAAATGGAAATCAAGGGGTTTTTGAGTAAGTGTACAGAAGAGATTGTTGCCATGAGAGAGAAAGAGAAGAAAGACAAGGCAGAGGAAGGAAGTGTGAAAGAAAACGAGAACATGAATGGAAGGATGAGGAGCATGGAGCCTAGGCAAAGGAGAGAGGAGAAGAAGAGGTGTAAAATAGGAGAACAGACAGAGATGGAGAGTGAGGAGGTCCACTCAAAAAAGAGGAAGGGATCAATGGAATTCCCATTGATAGTGACTAGAGGAGGAAAAAATGATGAGGAAGGGGATCAGCATATTGAAGGATGTCGTATTTCTTTATGTGTCACACTAACAAGGACATTTTTATTTCTGCTTTTCAGAGCTCTTCACCCTGGAAGCCATATAAACATGGTGCCTGTGGTTTCTGACCCACCTCCTCAAAGCGACGGCCTCTCTCCTGAGCCCTTAAATGATTTTTGTTTTTTACTTGTATTTAAATATATACATAATAAAACTTGCACCTCTGTGTTCTATGCTTCCTTGCTCACAGCCTTAACACGCTCTAAATAATCCTAAACTATATTTCAATGTTTAATTGGATTCAGCATGAACAGCCTCTACCATCCAGGCGCAAACAAATATGTAAAACATAGTATAGTGTGAACTTCTCCAACTTTCTTGATAAGAAACATGGTTCTTGTGGGAGTAACGCAAGTTTGCTGGGAGTGGTTGACCTAGTGAATAAATATAATGCAACAGCAAATAAATCGATGTGTAATTTACCTACAAAACATTCACTTATGTGCAATCAAACCAAATTAGTCGTAATAATGAAAACAGGCACAGCACTGTAATGTTAACATTACAACACAGAATAAATGGCTTAACGTAACAGGACAATATTAAGATAGCAAAAATGTATACAATAATATATGATGAATAATAAGCCAGCGATTTACTGTATGCTTTTACTTACCCGAGAATACACCAAGATACTTTGCCCACACTTTCCCCTCTACAGTTCATACCACAATGTTTATTATATTTTAGAGTAAAAATAAACAAAATATTAACACAAGCCAGATGCCATCCAAATTTCATCAAATTTTATCAACAAAGTTTAAAAAAACATAACAAAAATGTTAAGTACCCAGACAGAGTGATGGAATGAAATGAATCTGCACGTGGTGAAAGGTCATGTGACTGTATCGCAATAATTATAATATCAGATTAAACAGACAATTATGCAATTATTATTAATCTGAATAACTTTTAGTTTTGCTGATTTCACCATGATATGTTGCTATTTAGTACGGTTAAATGGAGTTTTAAACCCCTCTAAGGTACGAAATGACCCCAAAGAGTGTTTTAGGGTACTGCTTACTACAAAGTGTGCAAGAGTGTGTTCCAAGAGTGAGCAGAGCACTGCATCATGAGTCAAAGATCTGTTCACACCACTGCCTTGTTCTGTTCACATGCAGCTTTTGTTGTAGCTGCCAAATATCTGCACTAGCCCACATTGAAGGATTTGGTAACAGGTGTGGCTTCCCAAGTTATTCTTACCTTGCACCCAATCCCTCACTGTACACTAAGTGGGTATATAAAAATAAACAGATGAGTCTGAAACTCTTGCAGAAAATAATGTTAAAGCATTCATCGGTTTGTGTTTGTATAGTAATGTAAAACCTGTTATTTTGACAATGTGCGGACCACTTTATCAGTCCCCACAAGGGGAAACTAAGTTTTATAAAAATCCATGACTGCAATCAAAAAACTTTTCCTGTAGAAATGACATGAAAGTCCACACAAAGATATGAATACAAATATGTGTGTGTGTTTTTTATTTCAAATTTCATAAAATGATGCCTTCCTTTGGCAGTATGTTTAAATAATCTGTCCCTTTTCAATAACTGAAGTTCATGCAAAATCCACTGAGAACCACACAGCCCTGTTTGAGCACCTGCCCTTTAGACCGTGTGAGTACCTCACTAGCAGAAGGACATGTAGACATGGCAACAAGTAGAAGCTTATGGCATAAAAAGCAAGAGTATATTGGTCGTCCAAGATTAAAGCCATCAGTGCTGCTCCTCAAGCAGTAATAACACTTTACATTAAAGGAGCCCCCCTCTCAACATTTCATTTGGACTATAGACAAATATATTTTAAGAGGTGCTTCTCATTGAATGAAGGTAAAGCTCAGTTTTCAGGGATTTTATTCACAGGCCACACTGAAGGAAGGTGACCCAGCTATATACACCCAGTATGCACTGGGCCACCTGCCTACTGTAGAGCCCTGTCCTTTTGTGCTCTTCCTTCCCGTGCTCAGATGACCTCCTGCCAGAGCAGAGCCCATCACAACCACAACACTTCACTCAGGTGTCCTACTCTGTGTCTGAACTCCAAGAAGCATGGGGACACTTGAGACGGAATGGAAGTCCATCTCACATACTGTAGGCTATTTACAGACACGGGTTCTCCTACCTGCTTGCTGAACCAAGCCAAAGCTAATGTTACCATCTTTTAATCAGCAGGAGTTTTCACCACAAGGGGCGCTAAAAGAACATAGAATGCTTGTGTGGTGCATTTGCTAGTGATTAACACTGCGAGCCATTCACTATTAGTAGAAGTCATAAAATTACGATTTTGCCATCATTTCTGTAATGCAATTCCCAGTAGGCACTTCTCCATAATCTGGACCCAGGATTCATTTTAAAAATGGAATTTAGAAAGCAGCACTTCACTTTGATGTAAATATAGCACTACGTGAATGCTGATTTAATAAACAAGGATGTTGATCAGAAGAGGAACAGAAGGGATAAATAAACTCACCTAGTACTTCAGTATCCCTGTCACTCACATGCAGTCCATTCAGCCAGGGATAATTCTCCTCTTCTATGTTCATTGTTGTCATAAGATCTCTTTCATTCTATCATCTGTATGATCGTGGAGGTCCTCTGTACATGTTTGTGTGCTTTGTTGAATTCCTATTTTTATACATAGTATTCTGTGAAGTGTTTCTCCTTTAATATTATGTACTTCATGTTTGGCATTGGACCACAAACAATTCTGGTATGTTGGTACATAATGGCAGTAAAGTTCTGATTCTGATTATCCTATGAACAGATGAAATATACACTGCTGGTTGTGGGATTACCCCAGGAACAATCAGAATACACATCACAGATCCTGGGATTAGAGATTATCCCATGTAGAGGTAGAATACATATAATGCTTACTGGGATTAGAGATTATCCCATGTAGAGGTAGAATACACATTAGATTAGATTAGATTAGAGATTACCCCATGAACAGGCAGAATATACATCACAGTACCTAGGTTTACAGATTATGAAAAGGCAGATATAGTGCTGATATATGGGAATCACCGCCAGTAGTGGGTAAAATTAGGACACGCAACAAGTGTACAGAAACAAGTCCTGATTTTCAGAAGCAAAGCGGGGCTCGTGAAGATGCATGACAGTCTGTCTCCTCCCTGTCTTTAATCACTTGAACACCCCTCCCCCACAAACCTGTTTGATGTATGGCTCATTAGAACATGTGACCAGGAGCAGATGGCCAAAGGGTGTCATAATGGGGGAAACGTGACCAAACAAACTGTTCCATATGGATGGTGTGACACGGAGCCAACACTAACATTTCAGCAAAGGCACCTGCTGACCTGTAACTGTTGACCTGTGAGGTTAGTTGACAATCGTCTCATTCAAAGTGGAAGTACATCTCTGCCAGGGTGATCAGGGGTATGGGAAGCCAGGGGACAGAAAGCAACCTGCCTGGGGGGGTGGAGTGGGATGCAGGTAGCATGGGCAGACACACAGAAATCTCACAGCGGCAAACATACAGCTTTCCTGCCCCATTGGAGCATGATGGATTTATTCATTAAAGTTATGCTGTCCGGATCAGTGACAGGAAATTAACAGAGGACAGCCCAGTGATACAGGCTTCTGAACACATAAACTAAATAAACAGTAGTAGAGTGAACCAAGACAGCATATGTGACATGTTTGTATTCACATCTTTGTGGGGACCCTCCATTCAACAGGAGGATTATGAACCAAGGCGGTGTCTTGGACTGTGACAGCACAGTAACAACTCAATGACACAGAATTCTGAACAGACAAACTTTATAAAAAGTAGGATATTCAACTAAGAGAATGAATCACTGTCTGAGACACTAACATCACAATGACATCACAGGCTTCAGATCACACATTAAATAAACATGGATATTCAAGAGAATGAATCACTGTCGGTGACAGCGACAGCACAGTAACATTAGAGGCTTCTGAACACAAGAACCAAATACAGCCTGGAACCTGCACAGTGGGGTGATTTGGGTTTCACTCCAGAAGGCAGATGCGTGCAGGGATGCTAATTCAAATGTTAGCCTGCTTGTCCTCAGCTCAGTGTCGTGCAGCAGGGCTCTGTGAAGGGACCTTATTCTCCAGAGTGGTTTTAAAGGGGACCGTGCTTCAGAAACTGTTCCCACCTGTCATTAAGGGACTGCAATCCTTACAGTCTCAAGCCAGATGCCTGGCAGTTTGTTGGAATTTTTATATTATTTTAATATCAGTTTGTACCTGGGAAGTAATTTGTAAGAAATTTAAAACCAAATAATCAGAATGTCAAACAAATAAAGAAAAGTAGCTAACAAGCTGTTGCTGCTGTTAAACACTCTAGAGATAGACTTATAGATACAGGCTGGGAGATACACTTAGACCGACAGACACAGGTTGAGAGATGCACTTGATTGATGGATTCTGGCTGGGAGATACACTTAGACCGACAGACACAGGTTGAGAGATGCACTTGATTGATGGATTCTGGCTGGGAGATACACTTAGACTGACAGACACAGGTTGAGAGATGCACTTGATTGATGGATTCTGGCTGGGAGATACACTTAGACTGACAGACACAGGTTGAGAGATGCACTTGATTGATGGATTCTGGCTGGGAGATACACTTAGACTGACAGACACAGGTTGAGAGATGCACTTGATTGATGGACTCTGGCTGGGAGATACACTTAGACTGACAGAAAACAGGTTGAGAGATGCACTTGATTGAAGGATTCTGGCTGGGAGATACACTTAGAGTGACAGACACAGGTTGAGAGATGCACTTGATTGATGGATTCTGGCTGGGAGATACACTTAGAGTGACAGACACAGGTTGAGAGATGCACTTAAATTAACAGTGACACAGAGATATTGAGGGGATCCACTCTTCAAACAGGATCTCTGTGCTCCAGTTGGGATCTATGGCCTCCAAGCACTCCGCTCTTACTGCAGCTCAGCCAGGCTGGGCTGGGCCCGGCGAGGGTGGCGGGGGCCACTCGCACTCGGCCTTCTGTATGAGGGAGATCTGAGTGATGTGGGGCCTCTGACAGCCGTTCTCTGTGTCCTGCTGTCCTGCCCGCCGGCAGCGTGTGTGACGGTAAAAGACCTGTTACAGCTAGTATGCATGGAGTGGGTCCTTGCTGAACCACAGGCAGGCCAGGCCTCGTTCCACATCAGTGTTGTGTGCAGACCTCCCTGTGAGCAAAAACAAATGGCTAATTTAACATGCGCTCTGACAGGCTCCTGAGGGCCAGTGGGCCCAGGGTTTGCTTGTCCTCCTCACAAGCTGGAACAGCCGGGAGCCCGATCTGGATGGGCCCACTGCCAGGCCTACAAGAGCCGGCACGCTCAGCCACAGGTGTGCGCCGTGGCACTAGCTACCTAACGGACCCAAACCTTCATCTATCAGCACCAAACTGAGGGCATCGGTGACCCAAAACACATCAGAACCATATATTCTGGGGAAGTCGGTATGCGAGGAAACGTACTGGACCAGTGAACACTCATCATCTCATCAGAGATCGATCAACCATGCTCTTCATGTGACACTATCATCAGTACATGTGGCAAAAAAATCCCAGGTGCCATTGTGGGTGTGGGCACTGCCCCCTGGTGTTCAGTGAGTGTGGGCTCGACATACCGACAGGCATGTTTGAGAGTCTGCCTAAATGAATTAATTTCCTCCTTTTTCAACAAAATCAACTCAATTAATTTGCTTAAGGAGCAAAACAGTTTTGAAAGGGTTCGATAATTTTACCTGGATAATGAAATATTTACCTGGATAATGAGAGAACAGCCAGGGAGGAACTCTGGTTGTCTACGATACATCTGTCCACATGGACGTAGATCCTAGCCAGATCACAGACTCCCTCTACAGCACTCAGCCAGGGGACCGCTCTTCCAGGGAATGCTGAGAACATGAGACCCAAGAGGCGTGTTTTGGACAGAACAGGAGCAGTCAGTCACTGGGTATAATCAGTGAGATTGATGTGCACACCCACCAGGGATATGCACACAGCACTGTGTGTTCCTGTGGAGGGCTGTCATTTCGGGCTCTGCTATTGTGAGTTCCTGTGTGGAAGAAGAGAAGCCTTCCAAAGCAACACAGCACGGCTCTGTGAGTCACTGAAGGCAGTGTTACCCAAGCACACTGCAGCTCAGCGGCTCCACACGTGTCTCCAGCCCAGAGCATGCTGGGACTGCATGCAGACGACTCATGCATAGAATCAGCCCTCAATTTCTGGCACAGGGGCTCCATTACCATCACGCCTTAGGGTGTTCTGGGAGAGTGAAACACAGGGTCGACAGGGTCAAACAATGCATCGCCAGTGCTGGACCCAACACCATATTCAGTGTTGCTGGCGTGCCACAGGTTTCTGCTGGACCAGCAGTCTCCGCATGAGCAGCTCTCCATCCCAGCAGCATGGTGGGAAAACCGGCTGTGAGTGGCACCTTCACTCTGTACACAAACAAAGGCACAGACACTCACAGTCTATGGCTCACAGCAGATTTTTGGAGCCCTCTGGCATCCATTCCTGGGAAAGACAACATTCCATTTGCTGGGCTGCTTGGCCCGTCAGTGTTTTGATGAGCTCTCAGAGACTCGGCACTGAGGCTCGAAGTCCTGGTGCCTTTGTCTGAAGTTGCAATAGCGGCACCTTCACCAGCATTCACCAATGCTTCCCCGCACTTCCCCATGCATCCTGCTTTGGGACAGGTGGGGGGAGTCAGGGCGTGAGCGGTGTTTAGCACTGCTCTTAGTCCATCATCCAACGAGGTCAAGCTTCTTTCATTCACTTGGCAAAGGTGATTTACTGTCTGGCACTTTCTATAAATGTTAAGCTGACAGGCTGGAAGATTGAAACTAGACCCCTTTAGCACCATCCTCCCATTTTTATTTATTATTTTTCAGATTAAAAATGTATTTATTTGTTCTGACAGAAGTTTTATAAAGTTTCAGCTGGCTATTATGTATATGAATTTCCTGATCTAAATGACTGGTTTGAAAAATCTTCAGGGTAGATCTTAAATGTCTCCTATTCCTATTTTAATCCCTGCTAATCAGTATTGTTTGTATCCAAGCCATGCAACAACAGATAGCAAAACTAAGATCTTTCCTCTTCTATAGCAACACAATAACTTATGTACGTCCCTCCTCAGCGTTCGTCCTACCAGCTGGGATTCCACCAATCAGGCCTCAAGTTTAGTGAGACATCATGGAGAAAAGGTAGGACCACATAGTACTCCCTGGGGGGCATCTGGGGTCAAACGGTCAGGAGAAACACGCACAACGGATTCTGCCTGCGGCTGTCAACTTCAGCCTGAGCAGTGCCTATGGGTGTCAACTGGACCAGAGATGGATTAGGTCTGTCCAGAGATGCAGGGGCTCCGTAGCTCAGGCAAAATTGGTTTAGATCTGTCATTGACCTGCTGACAGAGGTGCATACTGGGAAGGCCACATATGAATCCATTCTGAGGGTGTGCTTGTCTTTTATACTTCCTGTTAGTGGTCAGACAGCAGATGAAATTGCAGAATGTGGTCTGCAGTCTGTTGAACAGTTCAGGTTAACGGAATATTGATCCAGAGCATGGATCCCAATGGAAGCTGACTCCCAGCACAGCAGAGGCATTAAATATAAGGAAAGGAATGAATATTGCTGAATGACAGTTATGAAGAAAAGTGGGCCTAGTGGAGTATAACATATACCTAGCCAGCTCTCACCAAGGCATAATGACTCGGTTCATTCACATTGAAAGGTATGACATGAAGCACTTCAGCGATTTCTACAGACACCGGGAAAACATTAAAAGAATTCACAGACATCTGAAAGCACCAAATATACCTATAGCCACTGGTATTAATGTCAGTTTTTCTATGATATATGGGTTAAACGGAGGGTTTTAAAAAGTGGCGTACTGCAGAGTAGACTTTGGTACAATCCAGAGGGATGGTCTCCTTTGTACTGAAGCCATTTAAAACTAATGTCTACTTAGGAGACATTACTCTATAAAGAGCAAGTTGAGGGAGGCGTAAAGACAATTTCTCCACAGGTATTAATAAAGTATCAGTTATTCTAATTATTTAAAATGACTTTACCTTAAGAAGCTTACTAACAGAACAGTGTTCTTTATTTTTTAAATCATTTTCCCACTTTTTGCTGCTGTTCTCTTTCAAGACGAAGGGAATAATGATAAACTGAGGTAAGCCTTCAGTAGCATTTACAGTAGTGTGGTGTCCAGCTAGCAGCATTTACCTGGTCACACTGTAATGGTGTCACGTCGAGGGCAAGGACAGAGGCGAAGACAGGGATGGAGGAAAACCAAAAGGGGCTTTATTAAAGAAAACTACACTACAGGAAGGGCGAAGGAAACAGACCACAAGGGGTCCAAACAGGGTAGGGAGGATCAGGCAAGAACACTAGACACAGGACACACTGGGGAGCACATGCAGGCAGCAACATCAATGACTGGACTGAGGATCGCAGGACTGAAGGACACTTTTTACAGGGCATGTGAGGGAGCAGATGGGACAGCGGGGAAGACAGCAGGCTATACGTACACTAAGATGGGAGACACAGTGGAAGAGGGCAGGGCAAGACACCAGATGGGCACTGCTGCGGGACAAGGGCGCAGAGACCGAACACCATTAGGGGACGAGACAGACCAGGGTAGGCAGGGGCAACACCAGCACAGGGCACTCTGGGGGCAAGACGGGACACCACTAGGAGAACTTATATATTGTCTTATTGTTATTGTCTTATTGTTTTTAAGTTTAACACAAATATTTTCTCTTACCATTTAAATATAAACAACCATATTTAGAATAATGGCCACAGCATCTACAGTTTAAACAACTAATTATAAATATATTTCAATTGTGCCGCAAAATTTGCATGTACTATATCAGTGTCACGATCCGCTCCGTCCGATCCCGATGTGTGCCACGCCCCCTCATTACCTTGTGTTCATTCCTGTTTGTGATCATCTGTGTCCTGTTTCATTTGATTAGTCCTGTGTATATTAGACCGCGTCTCCCCATGTATGCCAGATTCGGCATTGTATTGTCCGTGGATGTCTCTGCGTGCTTGTCATTTGCCAATTAAACCCCGTTACCTGACTTCCTGGCTGCTGTCGCCTGCTTCCCGGCTCGCCTCCGTTGCCGAACGTGACAATCAGAACATAAAAATAAATATAGAATTAAGTATGCTAACAAAACATAATCTGAAGAAATAGCAAGAAACATACGAAGAGATGCTGCTCACCTCTGCGCCATCTCTCTGTCAGAAAGTTTTTGTTCAACCTGCAATTATTTTGTTAGAACTATTGAAACCACCGAGATTTTTAATTGGTCGAAAAGTATGAAGATATGTATTGTCATTATTTTCAACGAATGAAAACAAAGAATTTATTGTCAGGGAGGGACGAATTTGTAGCTGGTCCAATCAGGAGTAGTATCTTTAGTTTGTGCATACTGTAGCTGGGCGTGATTGGATATCTAGCCGCCTTTCAAGCCCCCGAATCATGTATCTACTTGTCAATAGGAAACCACGCAGCTCTGTCTATAATGTCTGTCTGTAATTTTTTTTATGACATTATGTTTTTGCTAGGCAGCATTACGGTAATGCGTAATACCGCTGTATTGGGGGTGTACCACCGCTGTATTTCCATAGCTTGTTGACGCAATTAGCATTTTAGCGACGTTGGTAGGGCGACGTCAACTCTCAGCGAATTTCATAGGCAACATCTACAATTCAGGAACTAGTAGGTCTTCAGATAGCTGTTCACGCTTTTGAGAAAGAAGACTATAGTTCTTGTTATTCAAATTCTGTATCCTGGTATTTTTAATTTCGAAGATATGTAATATACAAGTTTTTTGATAGACTAAATTTTGGTTTGATTTCTATTTTATTTTATGTTAAATAACGTTCATATAAAATCATTTTAGAATTAGTGCAGTGTTTCGTTTAAAATTAGTGCAGTGTCCTTAAAAACTGCATGTTCAAACCTAACGCCATGCCATAACTGCTTTGCAGATATTTCATTCAGGAATCTATAGAGGATATACGTAAGCCAGTCTGTGTATGTTTGTGTCTATGTGTGTTTGGGTGGGTGGTCATGTATATATTATGTTGTGGGGACCAAATGTCCCCACAGTGTTATAAAAACATGTTATTTTGACTTTGTAGGGACATGTTTTTGGTCCCCAAAAGAAAAAACTGACTCAGTTTTATAAAATTCTGTTAATGCAATCAAAGGAATAATAATTCCAAAAGTCTTGTATTTTGTTTGGTTACTTACTGTTACTTCTTGCTTACTACTGCAGGGATTTTGGATTAAGGTTGCCATAATTAGGATTGGGGTTATGCCCATACAAATGAATGGAGAATCCCCACAAAGACTCAGATACCTAATCTGTGTGTGTATGTGCGCGCACACGTGTGTGTGTGTCTGTTTGTGTGTGTGGATTAGGTTTATATTACATGGTGGGGACCAAATGTCCCCCGCAATGTGATAAAAACCTGTTATTTTGATGCTTTGGGGGTGTTTTTCAGGTCCCCACAAAGATCTGTCAATACTAATAAAAAACTAAAGATGCCAGAAGTCTTGTATTTGGTTTGGTTACTTATGGTTAACGTTAGGGCTGGGTAGGGGTTAAGGTTGTCATGTTGGATTACAGTTTTCCTCATAGAAATGAATGGAGAGTCCCCACGAAGATATAATTATAACCCTATGTGTGTGTGTGTGTGTGTGTGTGTGTGTGTGTGTGTGTGTGTGTGTGTGTGTGTTGTGTGTGTGGTATCAGATCAGTTCCTGAGAGTTCAGTAGTCTGACGCCATGTTTCTGAGTCTGGGTGTGAAGGCCTGAATGCTTTTCCAGATGCTAGGAGGGTGAAAAGATAATGTGAGGGGTGGGTGGGGTCATCCACAATGTTGGTGGCTTTGCGGATGGAATGTGTGATGTGAATGTGCATGATGGATGGGAGAGAGACTCTAATGATCTTCTCAGCTATCCTCACTATCTGCTGGTCTTGTGATCTGAGGCTTGGAAAAACATGTTGTGCTGCTCAACCTTAGCACAATGATATGGGTGAATCATGGACGCAATAGAATTTGGGGATGATTAGTCCATACAGGGACAGAATCATTCCATACCTCAATCACCTCGTACGTATGTCTGCTAGGTGGAGTTGGAGTTGCTCCTAACTGTGCACAGTGGAGTTGAACAATCACAACTTCCCAGAATTTTACAGTAACAGGAGGACAGTGAACAACTCTTATTAATTCTATGCTGTGTGGACGATGTAATCGCCCACGAGTTTGCCTTAATACACAGGACATTCAAGCCATTGCAGAATACAAACCACAAATGCAGCTCCCTCCACCAGCAACGCCAATGTAGAAACTGCCACAAAATCCATGCCCCCTGATAACCAGCCCCTTATATTTTCACTACCGTCGTGGGGACCGTACTACAAAGAGTCAACGCAAGGTAAGCTGCAAAGTGCAAACAAATTTACAACTCACCATACATAGTGCACTACGTTTACTTTGTTTGTACTATGTGTACAGTCTTTGCACCTTGTCTGTTTGGCACTATATGTCGGTCATTCCTGTTATTCAGTGACTTTTCTGTCCTCATGGTTTACTTATATTTTCTCTAACATGAGTCACATATTTAAAACAAATATATATTTAGGTCTTCGTTATCACGTAAACAGAGACAATACGTATTAAAACTTTTATTGATATATGTATTAAGGCTGCCGTGATTAGTGGGCGTAGTCGATGACATGTTCTTCATGAATATCACTACGCAATTATTGGAGTAGTTATTCTCTAAAGCCCTGCAGTGACATGTAGTTTGTTGTTGTCAAAATGGGAGGGGCCAATACAAAGCACGGGTCTTAGGGAATTCTGATTAAATATACAGGCTTATTAATCCTGTTAATATAATTAGCATATGACCACTATTACTGTAAATAAATTCACAAACCGCAAAACTAACACCAATTGTCTGTCTACCTGCAAGGATCTGTCTGCAGACTGAAAAACTGGGGAATGAAGTGTAAACCGACCAATCAAACCACAATGGACTCGTTGGGGGAGGGATTAGACAGAGGGTGAATAGAGATGTGCATCATGAGAAAACAATATGTTCTTTTCGAACACTGAAGCATGCATACTCTATTCTAGTAGATCATAAATATAATATTATAAACTGAAAGTGAGCAAAATAATGCCCTTTAAGCAACAGTAGGCTGCTGTCCATGGTGCTGAAAACCTGGATTGTCAAATTTTACATTCAATTTTTTCACCTACTTTAACTGTAACCCTCTTATTTTGTTGGCAGTGATGCTCTGTGAAGTCTACAGAGGTGGGTATAGAAAGGATTAAAGTGGGTAATATGTGATTTAGATTAACTTTTTTAAACCTGCATTGTAAAATAAAATGTGAACAGATGAAACACCAATACATTCAATCAATTAGTCCTTGTCTGAAATGGTCAAATTTTCCTTTTAAACAAGAGATCTTTTTTTTTCAGAACAGTCTGGGTGCATCTTCTGTCCTACCAGACCGGGGTCGTGGTAAGAGCACTTCTTCTTAAGAAGTGGTTCTCAGTGGTTGGCTCACCATCTCCTTCGACAAGGAGAGAATTCAAATCATGTGGTTCTTCTGGATCTTCAAAAAAACCCAATCAAGACTCCAACTTAGCAACACCTGCAGTTTGTTGTTGCAAATAATAAAGTATTTGAGTGACTAGAGGGGATACCTGACTACCTAAGAGAGAAGCGGATTTATCCAGGACTGGGTCATGGACAACTTTGGCATCTGTTCCTGTAATGAGCTCATAATCATGGAGTTTAAGGATATGGCTAGATAGGTCCAGGAAGAATGAGCTTTGTGGGGGTGGGGGCATAAGCAGCAGCCAAACAGATCTTACTTCCCCCAACTCAGACAGGATACAGCAGAACCTGTGGTGAGCATCAGCCCCAGAATCGAGAGTGAAAATTTGAGGGGCAGGTTGGACATTTAATTAAACAACAGCAACAATGTAACAGTCATGCAATTTTGTGATTAATAACTGGGGTGGAGACAGCAACTCCTGGATGGGCAAACAAAGCAATCAAAGCTGCTACAGGGAAGCACATTGCACAGCAGCCATAGCGATCATGGTGACCTGCAGGAATTGGCCGGCGAACTCGGTGCAGTTCAATGGCGTTAAATAGGGAGAGTTCCAAGATACTGGAAGTCATCCATGGTAATATTCACATCCTCAGGAGTATCATATAAAACTTGTGTAAGCCTCAACTCCTTCAATGCCCTGATCGGGGCATTCATCGCTTTCCTATCTGCAGCTGTTTTAGCACTAAAATATTGGTAAAAAAAGAGATTCTCCTACAAAAAGTCAGAAAAGTCAAAGTGCATGATAATAGGAGGGGGACGTGAAGAGTTTTCTGACGGCCGTACAGCCTATGAGCACAGCGAATGGCTGACTGAAAGGCAGAGAGCTGAGGGAAAGTAGGGGCCTGAGTTACTGTATCACACCCAGCCAGGGCGTTGAGGGTGTCCGGCTTGGTGACCTCAGGATTAGGTCTCTGCCTTTTGCAGATGATGAGGTCCTGTTGGCCTCATCGGACCGTGACCTTCAGCTCTCGCTGCGACAGTTCGCAGCCAAGTGTGAAGCGGTTGGGATGAGAATCAGCACCTCCAAATCCGAGACCATGGTCCTCAGCCGGAAAAGGGTAGAATGCTCTCTCTGGGTCGGGGATGGGGTCCTTCCCCAAGTGGAGGAGTTTAAGTATCTCGGGGTCTTGTTCACGAGTGGGGGGACGATGGAGCGGGAGATCTACAGGCGGATCGGTGCGGTGTCCACAGTGATGCGGGCGCTGCATCGGTCTGTCAAGGTAAAGAAGGAGCTGAGCCAAAAGGCGAAGCTCTCGATTTACCAGTCGATCTACGTTCCTACCCTCACCTATGGTCACGAGCTGTGGGTAGTGACCGAAAGAACGAGATCGCGAGTGCAAGCGGCCAAAATGAGTTTCCTCCGCAGGGTGGCTGAGCTCTCCCTTAGAGATAGGGTGAGGAGCTCGGTCATTCGGGAGAGACTCAGAGTAGAGTCGCTACTCCTCCGCATCGAGAGGAGCCATCTGGTCAGGATGCCTCCTGGACGCCTCCCTGGAGGTGTTCCGGGCATGTCCCACTGGGAGGAGGCCCCGGGGAAGACCCAGGACATGCTGGAGGGACTATGTCTCTCGGCTGGCCTGGGAACGCCTCGGGATTCCCCCAGAGGATCTGGATGAAGTGGCCGGGGAGAGGGAAGTCTGGGTTTCCCTGCTGAGACTGCTGCCCCCGCGACCCGACCTCGGATAAGCGGATGGATATTCTTGTACTGTCCACTTTCTCCCGTGATAATGCAAATTTCCCACTTGTGGGACTAATAAAGGAGTATCTTATCTTATCTTATCTTATCTTATCTTATCTTATCTTATCTTATCTTATCTTATCATCTTAATTAGGGAATCTCCAGTGTGTGACTGCCCTCTAGTGGATAAACAAAATTCAACTACATAAGTCAATATTATAGTGTTTTCCAATCATTTTCACACTTGTCTCAATACCATGTCCACTTTTTCAAAACACTTCACACTGTGAACTTTACAAACATGCACCTGAGCATATCAGTTAACTTTCGGTGCAATATGCACTAAAACCACCAGAACACTTCACACTTCACCCAAAAGTGACACACGCTGCCAAACCTATAGCACACGCACTCTCTCACAAGATGACTTTGTCACACAAAGAACAATGCATGAAAAAACACAAACAACTTGAAGCGCTGCAAAATGCATATATATGATGTGTTGTTGTATCCTATATTTTCACACGTTTATTGCAAAGTAAAAGAAAAACGTATGCCATTTCTTACAGTAAACATTGTAATACAAACAAATAATACAGTAAATAAATTCAGCTGCGCAATACACTGGAAAAGAAAAATACATTACAGCCACCTACTGAAAGTACATTACATTCAATACAGAAAAAAACAAAACAAACATAGCCAAATAGCAAAGTTTGACTGTATACAGTTAAGTATACTGTTGTCCTGGACTAATCCATTTGGTCCCTTGCATTTGGCCATAAATTTTCATCGACATCACACTGAATATTTTCTCTTGCAATACACCAAGGAAAAAATCTCTTTGAGTGTCTTATCCAGCTCTGGATGTCCTCCACATGGATGTCCACACACCCAGCAGCCATTGCATCTAAAAGCGACATCTGATCATGTGGGCGATGGTCATATACCTTCCATCCCTTATGCAGAAAAAAATCCTTCAGTCGGGTTGAGGAATGGAGAGTATGGTGGCAAGAATAATGACATCATCCAGGGATGGGCTATAAACCACTCTGTGACTTGGCGGGAATGATGAAAGGCCACATTGTCCCACACAATCACAGATACCAGTAAATTCTTCCTCTCCCTCCTGTGGGAGGTAAATGCTAAATCCTACAGTAGTGGGTTACAGTAAAGACAAACGTGCATCGATGCATCAGTTTTTTCCTGGAGACTTCCCTCAAATCACACCACTACAGTAATATATACACCAATCAAATGCCTTCAGTCAGAATGCTCTACATAGTGTATAGTACCTGTTGCTTTGCCTGAAAATCCTGACAATTGATGCCTCTGTGGATCTAGGCAGGTGGAGTGGAACTCTTAGACCCACTTTCCTCAGGGACAGACCATGATTTCCAACATGGTCAAATACTGTGGCTCTGATTTCATCAGTAGCCAAGATTCTTCCTCTTCCTCTCCGTTTGTGTCTTCTTGCTCTTCCTCTGCCTCTTACTGCATCCATTTTTCACTAGCTAAAGAAAAATGGCAATGGAAAATGCCAATCCAAAGATTTGCACATATGGCAAATTGGCACTAACCTCACAAATTACTAGATAGGTGCTTAGCTGAAATTATAGGCAGGTATGTGTTTTCATTCAGCTTTCCAGCTTCAAGCATTGTAAAGTGCTGTAGTTGTACAAAGTTTTGCTGGTGGCAAACACTGACTGAGAGAAGTATTCATGAAATTTGGGGGAAGTGGTGATTGAATGCATATTGTGTCAAAGCAATGCAAAAGCATACATAGTTTAGCTCACATAGTCCAATTTTATGGTGCATGTGTTAAGTGGACAAGGTAAAAAGTGGACATGGTATTGAGACACGCGTCAAAATGATTGGAAAAAAGTGTAATACATTTAACCCCCGTATGTTTTATGGCTTCACTGTGAGGCTTGACTTATTTCCCTCCTCAATGATCAGTTTAATATAACTGGTGAAGCTGTAAATTAGTTTAGTCATGACTTCAGAAGTTACCCTGACAAGGGATTCTGTACAATCAGAGATGGAGCTGCTGGTTGGGCTGGTCATCGCCTGCTTTTTCTGACTGATGTAGGTCTGAATGTAAAGTTTCAAACTGCTTAATATGTATTAATCTGTTTTATAATGTTCACACAAAAACAGCTTTTAATGTGTGTTGCACCTTACATCTCCTACTGTACAATGTGCTTCTGCATTTGATTCCTCCTTGACTGGGGGGTAAAGAGAAATAACTAGCAAGAAAGACAGAGAGAAACTTTTCGGAGGTGCTATTGTACAAAGTTGAACTGATTGTCCAAAGACTTCTTGCTGTCAAATTTAAATGTGATTTTTGTGTCTCTTTCAGTAAATTATCTTGAAATACATTGATATCTGAAGTTAACTGAGGCCCTTGCTATTCATTGTGTCCGACTCTCCAATCCTTACCTCTCCCTACAAACCTAGACACTGGTCCACTGTAATCTACCTGCATGATCGGGTCGCTCCTGTTGGTAGCAGGTTACATGTCAGACCACTGTAGATGCAGCAGTATGCATTGCAGCCTCTTATGTGCACGCAATGAAGGTACACTGGTGAAGCTTCTCCATGCCATACAGAATAGGGAAGCACTGGAGGCAGTGTGTGGCTCAGTGGGTTAAGCCTCTGTGGCTGTGATTGGAAAGTCACTGGTTCAAGCCCAACCTCAGCATGTCTGTGGCTGCTTTAAATGAGGCCCTTAACCCCCAGCTTCCTGGGCACTGCCATGGGTGGCTGCCCTTCACAGCCAGGTTCCCCTTTGCCTAAGGAGAGCAGTTTGGGGGAAGGATAAAGAGAATCTTTCCACAGGCATCAATGAAGTATCTATTGTTAGAGGCTCCTTTTCTATCTGAGCATATCCTTGCTCAGTTTGCATGAGTGCTCTGCTCCCAAAAGCCACTGGTTTCCTGCATTGTATCACAGCTGCACCCAAACTGGTGTCTGAAGCATCACACTGGAGAATCAAGTCTTCCTTGGGATCATAATATTTCAGTACCGGTGCATTCACAATGGACTCTCTGATTTTGGAGAATGCAGCATCCTGAATGTCTGTCCACTCCCACAAACTGCCTTCATGGGTCAATTGTCGCAGAGGCTCACACTGGTCTGAACGGTGGCTGCAAAACTTGGCTAAGAAATTTACCATTTTTAGGAGTCTTTGCCCCCCTGCTTTGGGCATCTGCTGGATTGCTTTGCCTTTTTCTGGATCAATTTGAAGTCCATCCACTGTCAGTAAATATCCTATGAATGGAACAGCGTCTGTCTCAGTCTTAGTTTACATTTAGCTTGATGTTTTCCTCAGTACATCTGTCTATAAATTACGTCAGTGTTCTGTCACGATCTTTCTCTGCCAGTTCCATTGTGTCTCCCTCACCTGTGATTGAAATGCCATCTGTAATCACATGAACTCCCTCCAAGCCGTTCCAGGGCTCAGTCATCTTTGGAAAATCTCTGGAGCAGTGCTGATGCCCATAGGTATGCACAGCCACCTGTACCTGCCACAAGGGGGCGAGAAAGTGGTCGGGTAGCTGAAGTTTTCCTCCAGCTTGACATGCCAACAGCCATTTCTGATGTCACACACTGAAAAGCTTCTTTAGATCTAGCAAGATGTCATCAATGGTAGGGAGAGGAAAATGGTTCCTCTTCAGTGCTTTATTCAGTGGTTTAGGGTCTGTACACACGCTGAGCTCACCGTTTCGCTTCTTTGTGAATTCTGCTCTAAAATAGCTGTTAATTACTACAGGAATTTTGGTGGTAATGTCTATTAAAGAATGTTTACAAATATCATAAATTGGATTAAAGAAGTAACTGGAGCAGTTGAATAGTTCTGCAGTCTCTGTCATTCAATTCAATTCAATTTTATTTATATAGCGCATTATCACAACATTACATTGTCTCAATGATCTTTACATTTCTGCCTCGTAAGGACCCCCCATTGAGTAAGCCAAAGGCAATGGTGGCAAGGAAAAACTCCCTAAGAGGAAGAAACCTTGGGAGGAACCAGACCCAAAGGGGGAGCCCATCCTCCAGGGGCCAGCAGATGAGTCAAACAAACAAGATGAAATGACTAAGCTAATACAGACAAGATGAAATGACTAAGCTAATACAGGGGTTGAAATATATGTCTCAATGCAGCGGCCGACCGGTGCAGGCACGTGGTGCTTGATGCACGATGGCAGGATTAATAGACACACAGCCGCAGGGTGGATGGCGAGGCATCGTGTTGAGCCAAGGGCAGGCAGGTTGGAGGGTAGGTGCCGGAGGTGGAGGTAGTTGTCTTGCAGGCCGCAGAGGCATAAACTCTTCAACGACATTGTGCTCCATGGAGCACACCCCAGAAGGGGTGAGGGAGGAAGTAAGAATAATTGTGTATTAGCCAGAGTTGAGGAAACCAGAGGCAGTGCAAGCAAAACGATCGAGTGCAATATTCGTCTAGGCTCCGGCAGATCTGGGTATAGCAGCATGAGAAATAGGGAGAGACAGGCGGGAACACAGGCATGGGGACTCCCTGAACATCAGCACTCTAGTGTAGAGCCAGAGTGACAGCACTGACGCCTCAGTTTATCCAAAGCCAATGACACCGATCCCCACCCAGCTCTTCACCTCATACTGTTAGTCTGACTGGGAGTGAGAGACTAGCTGGAACCAGAACTAGGTTTCCTATACGCTAAGCTATACAAGTGCGTTTTTAATCTAGACTTGAAAAGCGAGAGTGTGCCTGAATCCCGCACATCCGCCGGGAGACCATTCCACAGCTGCGGAGCTCTGTAAGAGAATGCTCTGCAGCCTGCCGTAGCCCTGTCTACTTCAGGAACTAATAGATATCCTGCTCCTTGTGAACGAAGCAGGCGAGGAGGGTTGTAAGGGACCAGAAGATCATTGAGATATTGTGGTGCAAGGCCATTCAGAGTTTTGTAAGTCAATAGTAATAATTTGTAGTCAATCCTAAACTTGACCGGTAGCCAGTGCAGGGAAGTATGTAACTGGGGGGAAACGGAAAGCCCCAAAAAATCATATTATAAGTAGGCACTGTAATAGGCCTACCCTTTGTTGTCTGTATTTAAACGCCAGGAGTATTAGGAATAAAATTCATGATTTAGAGGCTCTTATCTCATCAGACTCTTATGATATTATAGCAATAACTGAAACGTGGTTGAGTGATAAGGATGGACAAGAATATAATATGGATGGTTACACATTGTTCCGTAAAGACCGTATAGGTAAGAAGGGAGGTGGTGTTGCAGTATATGTAAAGGAAAACTTGCAGGCAAGGGAGCTTACTGATATAAGTAAAAGTACGGAAGCTATATGGGTAAAATTAGATGCTACAAACTCAAATAGCCTAATTGTCGGTGTTTGTTACAGAGCACCCAATGTAGCTGTTGAGGAAAGCAGATTGTTATACAGTGATATTAGGATTATGAGCAATAAAAATGATGTGGTAGTTATGGGTGATTTTAATCTACCGGGGATGCAGTGGGACATTGTTGCTGGCTCTTCTGAAAATGAACTTGACATGGTGGGATTAGTACAGGATTGTTTTTTTACTCAGTTTGTTAACACCCCTACCAGGGGAGATGCCATTCTTGATCTTGTTTTGTCTAATAACCAGGACAGGATTGGTAAATTAGATGTTTTAGAACCACTTGACAGTAGCGATCATAACATGGTTAAATTTGAGGTTAAGTTTAGTGCCCGAAGAGCAAAGTCCAAATCAAAAATATATAATGTTAGGAAGGCTAACTTCAATTGTATGAGATTAAAACTAGAAACTGTGAACTGGATGGAGTTAATTAACAAAACTGTTGAAGAGGCATGGGGATTTTTTAAAAGCACATTATTGCAAGTACAAGAGGACTTCATACCTGTTTCTAACAAGAATAAATCAAGGAAATTGCAACCTAGGTGGTTTAATAGGGACATAAAGTATAAAGTAAGGAGGAAAAGGGCTTTGTTCCAGAGATGGAAAATAACTGATGATGACATAATAAAGCAAGAGTATCTAAATCTACAGGCTGAGTTAAAAAATGACATTAGACGAGCTAAAAGGAATGTCGAAAGGAAGATCGCATTGGAGGCTAAGGATGACGTTAAAAGTTTCTTCCAGTATTTTAACTCTAAAAGAGCTCTAAAAGCTGAAATCACTAATCTGCAGGATAGTAAGGGTCTTATAATTGAAAACGACATTGACATAGTAAATGAGTTCAATGATAGTTTTGCACGGGTATTCACTGTTGAGGACACTAGTAACTTACCAGTTCTTATTACTAATCCAACATCGTCTATAACTAATATATATATAACTGAAGCTGATGTTTTGCAAAGCCTAGCTAAGCTCAAAATAAATAAATCACAGGGCCCTGATGGCATCTTACCTATAGTGTTAAAAGAGATGAGGGATATTATTTGCCAACCCTTAACATTACTGTTTCAAAAATCCTTATCTGAAGGTGTGGTACCTTCTGATTGGAAGCATGCCAACATACTGTCACGCCCATTTTCAAAAAAGGGGATAGAAGTAATTTGTCAAACTATAGGCCAATCAGTCTAACTTGTATAACTGGTAAAGTTATGGAGGCTATAATCAAAGAGAAAATGGTAGATTACCTGGACTCAAATAACATTTTGAGGGATAGCCAGCATGGATTTAGGAGAGGTAGATCCTGTTTAACAAATCTGTTGGAGTTTTTTGAGGAAGCTACTCAGGAAGTTGATGATAAGAAGGCCTATGATGTCATCTATTTAGATTTCCAAAAGGCTTTTGATGTTGTTCCCCACAAGAGGCTCTCACTTAAACTCAAAGCGACAGGTATTTTAGGAACTGTAGCGACTTGGATTGATAACTGGTTAACGGATAGGAAGCAGCGAGTAGTTATAAGAGGCTCGATGTCACAGTGGGCCTGCGTTCATAGTGGGGTACCGCAGGGTTCAATTTTAGGACCACTTTTGTTCCTTATTTACATAAATGATATAGACACCAATATATACAGTAAACTGGTGAAATTTGCAGATGACACCAAGGTGGGTGGTGTAGCAGATACTGAACTAGCGGCTCAGCAGCTACAGCGGGATCTTAATTTAATTAGTGACTGGGCTGACACCTGGCAGATGAAATTTAACATAGACAAATGTAAGGTACTCCATGTAGGGAGCAGAAATATAAAGTACAGGTATTTTATGGGACCTACTGAAATAAAGGTAGCTGATTATGAGAAAGACCTTGGTGTGTATGTAGATGCTTCCATGTCTCATTCTCGCCAGTGCGGGGAAGCAATAAAAAAGGCCAATAGGATGTTGGGGTATATCTCCAGGTGTGTGGAGTTTAAGTCAAGGGAGGTAATGCTAAGATTATACAATTCCTTGGTGAGACCTCACCTAGAATATTGTGTACAGGTTTGGTCACCATATCTTAAAAAGGACATAGCGGCCTTAGAAAAGGTGCAGCGTAGGGCCACAAGAATGATTCCTGGTCTTAGAGGAATGTCATACGAGGAAAGGTTATTTGAGCTAAATCTGTTCAGCCTCAAGCAAAGGAGACTGAGGGGGGACATGATTCAGGTCTATAAGATTCTAACAGGTTTGGATGCTGTTCAACCGAATAGTTACTTCAGCATTAGTTCAAATACAAGAACTCGTGGCCATAGGTGGAAATTAGCGGGAGAACATTTCAAACTGGATTTAAGGAAACACTTCTTTACACAGCGTGTAGTCAGAGTATGGAATAGTCTTCCTGATAACGTAGTGCAAGCTGAATCCTTGGGTTCCTTTAAATCAGAGCTAGATAAGATTTTAACAACTCTGAGCTATTAGTTAAGTTCTCCCCAAGCGAGCTCGATGGGCCGAATGGCCTCCTCTCGTTTGTATATTTCTTATGTTCTTATGTTCTTATGTTCTTAAGACAGGATAGGGCTAATGTGATCAAATTTTTTAGTTTTTGTTAGAACTCTGGCAGCTGCATTTTGTACTAACTGAAGTTTATGTAGGGATCCAGATGGACAACCCGAAAGGAGGGCATTGCAGTAGTCCAATCTAGAAGTTATAAAGGCATGTATTAGTTTTTCTGCATCTTGAAAGGACAGCAACTTCCGAAGCTTGGCTATGTTCCGTAGATGATAAAATGCCGTACTGGTAATGCTATTTATGTGAGCACTGAAGCAGAGGTCGGAGTCTACCAGGACACCAAGATTTCTGACCACTGTTTTAAATTGAGTAGGGAGGCCGCTAGGGTTGGGGTTTACAAACTTATTGCGGGCCTCCTTAGGACCGATTAAAAGAACCTCAGTTTTTTCAGTATTTAACATGAGGAAATTCCTTGCCATCCAACAACGGATGTCTAGCAGACAGTCGGCTAAAGAAGAGAGCTGGGATGCGTCACTAGGTTTAACAGATATATACAATTGTGTATCATCAGCATAACAATGAAAATTAACACTGTAATTTCTAATTATGTTACCAAGCGGTAGCATATATAGATTGAACAGTAGGGGGCCCAGCACTGATCCCTGCGGGACACCATATCTTACTTTAGTGGCTATGAATGACTCATTTTTTACATGGACAAACTGGTAACGATCAGTGAAATACGAACGAAACCACAGTAGTGCTATCCCTTTAATGTCAATCAATGTTTCCAACCGGTCCAAAAGAATATTATGGTCTACAGTATCGAATGCTGCAGTTAGATCCAGTAAGAATAATAGCGATATACAGCCACGGTCGGAAGCCATAAGCAAGTCGTTTATCACTTTGACTAAGGCCGTTTCTGTGCTATGATTGGGTCTGAAACCAGACTGATATAGCTCGTTAGCATTATTATCTTGAAGAAAGGAGGACAGCTGGTGAGCAACAACTTTCTCAAGAATTTTAGAAATGAAGGGAAGATTTGAGATGGGTCTATAGTTTCCTAAGTCACTAGGTTCAAGATTTGGTTTCTTTAGGATAGGTCTAATAACAGCCATTTTAAAAGATTTAGGAACATATCCAAGACTAAGAGATGAGTTTAACAAGTTTAACAATGTAGTGCTAATCAGTGGTGCAATTTCCTTAAGTCGATTGGTGGGTATTGGGTCATCAAGGCTAGTAGTGGGTTTGCAAGAGGAAATTAACTGAAGGAGTTCTGTCTGCACTACAGGAGTGAAACATTCAAAGATGTTATCATTAGTACTAATAACACTAGCACTAGCAGAGGATTGGTGGTTGTGTGCAACCGTGGGCGTGCTCGTGATGGTATGTCTAATCGTGGTTATTTTATTATTAAAAAACGCAATAAAGGCATCACTACCAAGAGCTTCTGGGACATGTGAGTTTAACATTGAACGATTCTTTGTTAACCTAGATACAGTTTCAAATAGGAATTTAGGATTGGTTTTGTTATTTTCTATTAGTTTAGAGAGATACATAGACCTAGCAGTCATTAGTGCATGTCTATACTTAGACAGGCTCTCTTTCCAGGCAAATCTAAAAACTTCTAATTTTGTTGACCGCCATTTGCGTTCTAGCTTTCGTGAAGCTTGTTTAAGTTCACGTGTACGGTTAGAGTACCAGGGGGCAGGTTTCTTATCCCTATGTTTTATTTTCTTGAGTGGTGCTACATGATCAAGAGTGGTACGAAATGATTCTACCATGTTCACGGTTACCTGTTCAAGTTCATTTACACATGACACTTCAGAGGTTAGGTTAAAGGACTGTGGGAGCTGTTCCAGAAAAGTTGCAGCGGATAATGAGGCTATGGAACGTCTAGTATCGTACCTCTGGTCTGGGGCCTTAGGGGAGTTATGTTGTATTTGAAATGTTAAAAGGTAATGATCTGAAAGTAGAGGATTCTGAGGGATAATTGATATGTGTTCTACCAGGACACCATGACTAAGAATCAGGTCTAGGGTGTGGTTACAGGCATGAGTTGGCCCAGTTACATTCTGATGTACACCGACAGAGTCAAGAATGGCAGTAAATGCTTTTGTTACTGGATCACTTTCATTTTCCATATGAATATTAAAATCACCAACAATCAAGGCCTTGTCGGTAGTAACCACCAAGCTTGTTAGCTTGTCATTGCCACGCCATGACAGAATGACTCCCTAAGCAGGATGATCCCCAGACTCTGTGACACCCCGTCTGTTGGGATTCGTGTCCTTTGCTCCTGCAGGTGACCCAGTGGTGATGGGGTCAGAGCCCCAGTCCTTGGTATCTGTTTTGGTCCCAGCACCCAGCCTCCTGCCTTGGCCCAAGCCACTGGCCTACGTACCTCAGTGGATCGTCAACAGTCCACTAATTGATCCATGGAGCGATAGTGACTGGAGGAGCCCAAGGAAGAGGAAGACCTTACTGGGCTTCTTGTAGTGACGCAGACAACCTGCCCTTACTGCTCCCTCTTGTTGCCCAGAAGGTCCGGCTCCCTGGAACTCAGCCATGGAAGGCCACTCAACACATCACTTCTCTGCGACATGGTGCCTCAAAACTCTCCACAAATTCTTCCATTGACTCCCCAAAGTGCACAGCTGCTTTGCTCGCTTTCTCTGGACATTGAAATAGGAGATGGCGGAAGGCAGCTGACCTGATATCACTAAACCCAGTTCAGGTAGTGTCCAGTCCCAGTGAAATCACTGCAGCTTCGCCCTGTGGAAGAATAATTAGTTAAAATTTGTCTATTACTATTACTAATAAACTGGTCTTTGTTCATTACTGAAAATGTAATCGAAGTTCCCTTCAAATGACTCAATATTTCTTGTAGGTGATTGTGTAATCACCTGGGTTACCCCCTTAGATACTACATCCCATAATTATCGTCATCCTGACCTTCTGTAGGCATTAATCCCATGTCAGAGTGTGTCTGCACAGCTATTTCCTTCCATTCTCTCACACAAAGTGCATCACAAAGCCTCTTTTGTTCAAACCATGGCTCCCTTGTTTAATACTACAAATTCTATTGTCATCATAAGCAAATATACATGCCTTGTGCATAGTAAATCTTTTAGTGTCCAAGCAGCATAAAGAAAAATTATGATGCATTTTATTATGAGTTTTATGCTGCATATAGTAATAATAATAGAATGACTTGCTGAAGTATTTGGTGCTAAACATTCAACCGTGTGGTTTTGTCACTTCCTGTTTAAAGTGTCCACTCCCCTTTCACTCTGCCTGCTGTGTGTGAGAATAGAAACGACAGAGATAGTGAAAGTACAGAGGATGAGGAAGTGAGGGTCAGTCTCCACAGATCTGGGCTCAGTGACACACACACACATATGGATCCTCTGATGCTCCTGTTTCTTCTCATTGCTGGGCTCACAGGTGAGTGTCTCTCATTACAGTGGTACTGAGTAGAGATCTCTCTCCTGCTGCTCACACACTGTCAGCTGCAGTTTGGAGATCATGATGTCAGTTGTGAATTATGGCAGTCTTAATAAAAACATCTTTGTCTTGGAAATTGGAAATACATATTATATTCTTAGAAATGTACCCTGAATCAGGTAATTGAAACTATATACATAATATCTAAATATACTGCATGATATATATAAAGACTGTCAGTGCAGATAAACTGCTCCTGCCTCTTGTACCCTTTGGTTTTCTATGAGGCCTGTGATTGATCTTACTGGTGTCATTTCAGCAGCACAGGTGGTTATGTGAGCAGACAGCCGGGATGCCATCAGTCATTTCTGTGTGTACAGACAGAGGGGTCTAAACACCCAGCTTCATGTATTACTGCAGAAGGTCTCAGTGCTTATCAGGGGGCAAGATCAGTGTTAGGGGTCAAGGCTAAACCTGGTTGTCTTTCACTCTGCAGCAGATTTGGAGAGCTAGTTACCCTCTAGCTGGTAGAGACTGGGGGCAGCGTGGGGGCCTCACACCTCCAGGCTTGTGGTTTCGGTATCTGGCCCAGCTTTCTGTGGGCAGTTTGCATGGTCTTCCTGTATCTATGCTGGTTTCCTCTCAGTTCTCCGGTTTCCTCCCACAGGTCAATGTCTTTCCATGTAAAGGGCAGCCAATAGCGACATTTTTGCCTCTCTAGACGGCACTTCAGTGCATTCAGTCGTGCTACATGACACCTTTCTTGATGGTGAACTGTGTGCAGGTAGGTAGGTTGGTCTATCTCTCTAATCATGTCTAATCATGCAATATCAAAGAAAAGGACAGCCCCAGACAATTGATTTAATTATTGTGATAACTCAAAAAGTATTTGACAGATCTTTGGATAATAGAGGATCCGTGACTGATTTAATTTTGTGACGAAGCGCTCCAGAATTGAAGCGGTGTCACGTAGTGATGGCACATGAAAGGACAGCCATAGGTGTAGATTCAGTGAACCTGGTTACATTGAGACAAGTCGCCCAGTGTTGGGCTTTTAATAACAATGATTGTTGCATAGGTGGGAGGAGTGTGTGGGGGATACAGGTTGTTAAGGGTAGGGGTGTGTGAGTAGAGTGGGGACATTGAGTTGGATTTTCATGCCTTATAGTCAGAAGCCCATGTCTTCTGTTGCCCTTGCCGTGGTTCCCCAAAATCTCTCTGTCTCTTTAGTTTATACAGATATTAGATATCTGACTCATACCCCTGCCATCTCAGCACTGCTGACTGTTGGCTTTGAATGTGACCATGACTGCGTCTGTGTGCAGTTTGCAGGCTTCCTCTGTTCACATTGCATTTCTCCAGCTTCCAGTGCCCTGCAATGGATTGACATGCTGTTGAAGGTTTACCTCACTTTACACTGTGTGCTTCCTGCATTAGGACCTAAATAATTATACTAATGATTAAACAGCTATGGTGAAACATACGACTCTTTCAGGCGACAGTGATACCCAACTAATGTATAGCGTTTGTTTTTAAAATGAAATGAGAACAGATTAAAAGAGAGCTGAGCATCTCGATTGACTAACATTCCCACAGTGCCTCTTCAGGAGTCCTTTTAGACACCAAGTTCTGTGGTTCCAATTAGCACCATGAAGGTGCACAATGATATTCATGGGTATCATGGTCTGCAGCCAAATCACAATTATTTAACACTTTTTCTAGATTTTACATGTCTGCAGTGTTGGAACACACAATACACACAATATATATGCGGTGGGGCAACTTTTGCCCCCACTGTCTAAAAATGGGGGCATTTGCAATATTTGGGGTCACACTTTAAAAATTGTACTTAGAGCACAAAGTTTATGTTTTATGAGAGAAGAGCCCAGATTAAAATGCATACAGTAATCAGCTCCTTGTGCCAACATGAGTAAATAAGAATAATATTCCTATCAGGGGTTTTGCGAGGATGAGACTGAAGCTTTACCCTTTGTTTCTGCTGAGAGACATGCGGCGTGACTCATTTCTCTGCGCGTACAAGTTATCTTTGATCAGCGTTCATGGTTTGAGATTCAGATCGAGCTTTAGGTAATTATTTTCGAACTGGTTGGTTGGACTTCTAAGAAATTCGAGTTCTAATGAGTTCGAGAACTGAGGTACCACTGTACTAACAAATACAAAACACAAAATACTGTACATGTATGACGTAATTGCCAGTTTATTGGTAAAATATTTTTGTTAAAGCTTTTTAAAAATTACATAATAATATAAGTGATATAAAAACCAGTGAGAATCCAAATACTATCTACAACTTCATAGAGTATTATACTCAATGCAGCCTCTGCAAATGTTTCCGGAATGTAGCCATAGCAATTTCTTCTGATGTAGCAGCAGATCTCCATCATGATCTCCAAACTGCAGCTGACAGTCTGTGAGGAGCAGGAGAGAGATCTCTACTCAGTACCACTGTAATGAGAGACACTCACCTGTGAGCCCAGCAATGAGAAGAAACAGGAGCATCAGAGGATCCATACATGTGTGTGTCACTGAGCCCAGATCTGAGGAGACTGACAATCACTTCCTCATCCTCTGTACCTTCACTGTCATGGTCGTTTCTATTCTCACACACAGCAGGCAGAGTGATGGGGGAGTGGACACTTTAAACAGGAAGTGACAAAACCACAAGGCTGAATGTTTAGCACTTCAGCAAGACATAACATCCAACCATCCATCCATCCATCTTCTATAGCTGCTTATTCTGTGCAGGATCCTGATGGCCCACAGTCTGGGCAGCAACCACTCGCAGGGAAAACACACCATTCACACACACATGCACACCTATGGTAACTCCAATAAACCTCAGCATGTTTTTGGGCTGTGGGGGGAAACAGGAGAACCCAGAGGAAACCCCACACTGACACGGGGAGAACATGCAAGTGCAGGGGGGACAATAAAACAAAATTAAAGTCTTCAGCTTGCTTGGTTTCTTGTGTCATTCATGTGACTCACAGCTGTTTTCTACAGATACACATATAAAGTGTGAAATGAAGAGCTGAGAGGGAGAGACACTGCAGAAAGCAGTGAAAGCCAGTACATACTGTCAGAGGTTACAATCTTTACGGTGTGTGTTTCTGCGTATTTCTTATCAATTGCAGGAAAACATTTTTCATGTTGCCTTTGTCCTGCAGTTTGCAGGAATAAATATTGTAATAATATTAGGAATTTTACAAATTTGGCAATATCAAATACAGTGATACCTCGGTATACGTCCTTAACCCTCAATGGTTCCTTGGGGTGCGTTCTGCACCCCCTGCCCATTTCTATGGCTACTACCATGTTGTTATTAAAATTACAGCAGTTATCCTCTAGGACATTGTAAGTGCACCAGTTTTACATACGGTCATGCAGAAAATTATAGAAAAAGTGTTGACGTCAATTATCGCTGGCATACTTTCTTCGGGGGTGCAAAATGCACCCCAAAAAAAACTTAATTTATGACAGATGTCTGTGGAGATTCTCAGTTATCCAGGTCATGGTTATCCTAAAAAATGGGTTATGCAATAGCAACTGGACTTTGTTTTTCATAGAAGAAGTTTTGCACTCCATCCAGAGTGCTTTCTCAATTCTGACTGACTGGTTGGCATAGCAGGTTGATGAACCCTGTAGAATCCTCAAGTCGTTAGCACTAGATGGTCACCTGTGGGTTGTTGTTGTTCCCCCTGGCTTTCATGTGTTTCACTGATACCACCTGAGGCTGAGCGTGAACGACTGTGGAAGCGTCTGGGCAAAGTTGAAAGAACTGCATTGTAGGTAGGTGATAGACGTCTTAGGCCACCTCCTCTGTTCAACGACGGTCGTTCATTTGAAGCAGTTGTCCTCCCGGTCCACCTACAATGCAGTTCTTTCAACTTTGCCAAGACGCTTCCAAAGTCGTTCACGCTCGGCCTCAGGTGGTATCAGTGAAACACATGAAAGCCAGGAGGAACAACAACAACCCACAGGTGACCATCTAGTGCTAACAACTTGAGGATTCCACAGGGTTCATCAACCTGCTATGCCAGTCAGTCAGAATAGAGAAAGCACTCTGGATGGAGTGCAAAACGTCTTCTATGAAAAACAAAGTCCAGTTGCTATTACATAACCCTTTTTAGGGTTAATTTATGACATTGATATGATCGACAAATTCAGTTAATTAGTGATAATTGCTACTATAATTTTTTATGTTATTATATTCTAGAACATTTTCGGATATTAAAAAAAGTCAGCCATTTTGTTTTGTTTACATTTCAACTGTTAGAAAAGATATAACACCATGGCTAGGTATTCCACAGCTGAAGCTCTTTGACACATTCTGCAAGAGGATACAGTCGGAATGTGCATTATTTGACCAGTCCCCTCTGCTGCCCCCCCCAACGCCCGCAACCCCTTTAACTGCACTATCTCACTGCATAAGCTGTGCAAGCATCATGCAGTTAACTAATAAATGTATCTTAACTTTAGTTAATTGAATTTGAGCTTGGTACCATTGAATTATATATGCCAATGGATAGGGGTGCAACTTGAACCCCAAGGACCTGGAACGTAACTTTCTGACAAGGACCCATTGAGGGTTAATCTGTTCCAGATCCTTGGACTTATACCAAACAGGATGTATACCAAACAAATTTTTCCCATAAGAAATATAAGGAAAATGATTAATCCGTTCCCATGAAAAAAAAATCCTATTGTTATTGGCATATTATATATTGATGGGGTTGTATAAAATAACTTAAACATTGCTTAATACTAAAATACATAAATATAAAAGCAATTAGATGAAACAAATGAAAAGAGAGTTATAGCGCGGGTTGTTCACTGAATGGTAGCAACTGGCGTACTGACGCTGGTGGGCAGTCGTGGCTTTGTCTTGAGAGGTAAACAAGGGAAGCGCGTGGTGTCCTGACTCATTATGACCCATACAAGTTCTAGCACATGAGTCGTATTCCAAACAAAGGCCATATACCAAACAAAATTTTCCGTGTCCAAGCAGGACGTATATCAAGTTGGACTTATTCCAAAGTGGACGTATACTGAGGTACCACTGTAATGGATAGTTGAACTTTACAAAGAATCATTGTAGCTCACTGGGTATAGAAATACATGTAAATGAAGCATGTAAGTTGATGTTATTAATGAGCTGTGTAACTTCCTTCTTTCTCACACATGAACATAAGCAGCTAAGATATTTTCAGACAGACACTTATTCTGAAAAGCAGAAATGTCGTCATACAGGATGTGAGGGTGAGACTCTGCAGAAACACTGTGTGCTGCATACAGAGGGTCTGACCTCAGGCCTTTGTTTCAGTCTTTGTTATGTTTTATACAGTTTGTTAAGTTCCACTGCAGTAGGTCCTTTTAATCTCAGTGGATCAGTAGGAAACAAGAGGCCCATTAGGATCGTGTTTCTGTGTGTGTACTCACACTTGGCCCAGTAGCCTCGCACCATGCCTGAGCAGGATTATCCCTCCTCCCACTCCCCGCTTGTCTGCGGTCACATTACACTTAACATTTCGGGCCCCACCGCACTTGCGTCATCTTTGTATAACTTTTTGTGTTGAAGTGAAAATAGGAAACGCGCAATCGTACAGCACAGTGGAGTTTATGACTAATGTCCTTATATTGTGGCTTATTTGGGGTTGTTTTGGGCATGATGACAAACAGCCCTCATATAGATTTATCGAGTATGTAATGCAGCTATTTTTACTTATACGTGCTGCATGTATAAGAAAACAGTCCCACGTTTTACTAAATATCTAAGATTTTTGTGTTTTGCATCCAGCTGTTCCTAGACACTCTCATCAGCAGAAATTTCCAGCAAACACTGCACCTCTGCTGCAGACTAAATTGCCAGTTGCATCCTTGATGTGTCTCTAACACTGTGATGTGTATGAGTATGTGTATGAGTATGAGCATTGGTGCCTGTAATGCTGTGATGTGTAAAGGTACAGTATGTGTATGAGTATGCCTATTGGTGTCTGTAACGCTGTGATCTGTATAGGTACAGTATGTGTATGAGTATGCCTATTGGTGCCTGTAATGCTGTGATGTGTATAGGTACAGTATGTATATGAGTATGCCTATTGGTGCCTGTATCGCTGTGATGTGTATAGGTACAGTATGTATATGAGTATGCCTATTGGTGCCTGTAACACTGTGATGTGTATGGGTACAGTATGTATATGAGTATGCCTATTGGTGCCTGTAACGCTGTGATGTGTATAGGTACAGTATGTGTATGAGTATGCCTATTGGTGCCTGTAACGCTGTGAAGTGTATAGGTACAGTATGTGTATGATTATGCCTATTGGTGCCTGTAACGCTGTGATGTGTATAGGTACAGTATGTATATGAGTATGCCTATTGGTGCCTGTAACGCTGTGATGTGTATAGGTACAGTATGTGTATGAGTATGCCTATTGGTGCCTGTAATGCTGTGATGTGTATAGGTACAGTATGTGTATGATTATGCCTATTGGTGCCTGTAACGCTGTGATGTGTATAGGTACAGTATGTGTATGATTATGCCTATTGGTGCCTGTAACGCTGTGATGTGTATAGGTACAGTATGTATATGAGTATGCCTATTGGTGCCTGTAACGCTGTGATGTGTTTAGGTACAGTATGTATATGAGTATGCCTATTGGTGCCTGTAACGCTGTGATGTGTATAGGTACAGTATGTGTATGATTATGCCTATTGGTGCCTGTAACGCTGTGATGTGAATGGGTACAGTATGTGTATGAGTATGCCTATTGGTGCCTGTAACGCTGTGATGTGTATAGGTACAGTATGTGTATGAGTATGCCTATTGGTGCCTGTAACGCTGTGATGTGTATGGGTACAGTATGTGTATGAGTATGTCTATTGGTGTCTGTAACACTGTGATGTGTATAGGTACAGTATGTATATGAGTATGCCTATTGGTGCCTGTAACGCTGTGATGTGTATAGGTACAGTGTGTATATGAGTATGCCTATTGGTGCCTGTAACGCTGTGATGTGTATAGGTACAGTATGTGTATGAGTATGCCTATTGGTGCCTGTAATGCTGTGATGTGTATGGGTACAGTATGTATATGAGTATGCCTATTGGTGCCTGTAACGCTGTGATGTGTATAGGTACAGTATGTATATGAGTATGCCTATTGGTGCCTGTAACGCTGTGATGTGTATAGGTACAGTATGTATATGAGTATGCCTATTGGTGCCTGTAACGCTGTGATGTGTATAGGTACAGTATGTATATGAGTATGCCTATTGGTGCCTGTAATGCTGTGATGTGTATAGGTACAGTATGTATATGAGTATGCCTATTGGTGCCTGTATCGCTGTGATGTGTTTAGGTACAGTATGTATATGAGTATGCCTATTGCTGTCTCTAATCCAGACCCTAATGGTGTCTAGGGGGGCAGCGTGTGGCTCAGTGGCACTGAGTGTGCAGCTCAGAGGCAGACATCCCTCCTTCATCAGCTTGAGGCCTGAGGTCAGTCTCACCTTCTGTGTCATATTTTGGTTTTATTTTATCTGTATCCATTCCTCACTGGAATACCAGGGTCTCTCTCTGCTGTGCTTTCCTTACAACTTTGCTATTTGTTTTTGTAGCACTCAATATATTAGCCCCACAATACAGTTCAGATCTGCTATTCCCAAATTAATTTAATTTTAACATAACTTTTTAAATGTGTTGCTTATTGTACATTTCAATTATTTTTTATTATCTTATTTCTTGTATGCATGTTTCCATGTAATTTTATTTATATACTTTACTGTGAATGGAGAACTTGCTAATCAGTTCTCTCTAGCCTGGAAAGCACTTTGGGTCAATTCCTGTTGATTTTAAATACGCTCTACAAATAAATGACTTGCATATGGCTGCCCTCTAATGGATAAACAAAATTCAGCTACTCAAGTCAATATTAATACATTTAACCTTAGTATGTTTTATGGCATTACTGTGAGGCTTGACTGTATTTCCCTCCTCAATGATCAGTTTAATCTAGCTGGTGAAGCTGAAGGCAGAGATGGAAATTAGTTTAGTCGTGACTTCAGAAGTTACCCTGACAAGGGATTCTGTAAAATCAGAGATAGAGCTGATGGTTGGGCTGGTCATCGCCTGCTCCTTCTGACTGATGTAGGTCTGAATGTAAAGTTTCAAACTGATTAATAGGTATTAATCTGTTTTCTAATGTTCACACAAAAAGAGCTTTTACAATGTGATTCTGCATTTGATTCCTCCTTGACTGGGGGGTAAAGAGAAATAACTAGCAAGAGAGACAGAGAGAAACTTTTCAAAGTTGAACTGATTGTCCAAAGCCTTTTTGTTGTCAAATTTTAAATCATCTATTACTCACTGTAATCCTTTCTATACCCACCTCTGTATGACTTCACAGAGCATCACTGCCAAAGAGTATTCTTAAATAAACTTCAGCTGGTACAAAATGCGGCAGCCAGAGTTCTCACAAACACTAAAAAATTTGATCACATCACCCTAGTCTTGTGGGGAAGATGGTGGCGCAGGAGGTAGTGCTATCGTTCGGCAACTGAAAGGTTGCAGGTTCGAGCCCTGGTTCCTCCTGACCCCATCAAAGTGTCCTTGAGCAAGACACTGAACCCCAAATTGCTCCCGGTGTGCAGGTTGGCACCTTGCATGGCAGCCTCTGCCACCGGTGTATGAATGTGTGTATGGATGGGTGAATGTGAGGCATAAATTGTAAAGTGCTTTGAGTACTCGTAAGAGTAGAAAAGCGCTATATAAATGCATTCCATTTACCAACAAAATAAGAGGGTTGCAGGTGAAAAAATTGAATGTAAAATTTGACAATTCAGGTTTTCAGCACCATGGACAGCAGCCTACTGTTGCTTAAAAGGCATTATTATGCTCACTTTCAGTTTATAATTTTATATTTATGATCTACTAGAATAGAGTATGCATGCTTCAGTGTTCAGAAAGCACATATTGTTTTCTCATAATGCACATCTCTATTCACCCTCTGTCTAATCCCTCCCCCAATGAGTCCAGTATGGTTTGATTGGTCGGTTTACCCTTCATTCCCCTGTCTTTCAGTCTGCAGACAGATCCTTGCAGGTAGGCAGACAATAAGGATTGTGTTATGAGGTGACCTCATCATGTCATGGAAGTAAGGGCTGGAATTACAATGAGGTGTTTTAGGCAGATGAGAGATGAGTGGTTTCTGTGCTGAGAGTTACTCCCTTTGCTATGTACTTTGCATCTAAAGACTTTGCAGACCGTTTACATGCAGCTGAAGCCATATAACACACTAATAGAAAGGGAAAAGCATAATAGGTCCCATTTACTGAGTGTTACAGCAATATGCAATATATTATTTTATATATAAATTTCTTTTGATGTTGACCAGAAGTTATGTGATACCTCCCCCCCCAACTTATCAGATAAGTAAGAGCTGCTGTCAGCTGAGACAAGCTGGTGTGATTCGTTTCAATTCAATATTATTCGTGTCGCGCATTTTCACAACATTACATTGTCTCAAAGCACTTTACCTTATCCCTGCCCAAAGCCCACAGAGAGCAAGCCAGTGGCAAGGAAAATCTCCCTAGAAGGAAGAAACCTTGGGAGGAACCAGATTCAAAGGGGAAGTCCATCCTGCAAGTGCTGGCAGAGGAAGTGATATGAGCAAAATGGCAAAGTCCCAGTTCACACTGTCCATATTTTAAGATTAAAATGAGTAAAAAGTGGGCGGTCCTGATTTCGTGTCTTACATCACACTGCAAGATGGTCACTGATTGGTGGGCTCTGAGAGGAAGCTGTGATCTGAAAACCACAAACCATTTACATTTCATTTTGAAATATTTAAAAAATATTAATTCAATCAGAATATTTATTAAATAAAAATAATTACGAAAATACATTAAATATATATTTAAGAATTAATAAGCAACGCAATAAGACTTTTACTTTCACTAATTAATAAACCAATATTAAACTTTGACCAGCAGGTGGCAGCAAAGCACGTGTGAAGAAGAGGCCATCAGCGGTACGAAGCACTGGCTGTACAGGTTCCAACACTGCAGACAAACCTCCCTGTTTAACTGACTCCTATGGTATGACTAGACAGATTGAGCAGGGCCGCATGAGAGAGGTCTCACTGCAGTTAGTGTAACCATTTATTTTACAACTCATCTGTCTCATTCTGCTTCATAAAGGTCACACCCCACTTCCAGCTTCCTCTGACGCAAGGAGATTCGTGCACAAATGGCTACAGCTTAAACTGAAACAATAATGATATATAAAAAGACATTTCATACAAACACAGCATAACCTTGCTGATAAAGCCTTGCGGTTTGTGCATTTATTTACACTAATAGTGGGTGTATGCTAATTATATTAACAGGATTAATAAGCGTGTATACTTAATCAGAATTCCCTAAGACCCGTGCTTTGTATCGGCCCCTCCCATTTTGACAACAACAAACTACATGTCACTGCAGGGCTTTAGAGACTAACTACTCCAATAATTGCGTAGTGATATTGAAGATAGTCATCGACTACGCCCACTAATCATGGCAGCCTTAATACATATATCAACAAAAGTTTTAATACGTATTGTCTCTGTTTACGTGATAACGAAGACCTAAATATATATTTGCTTTAAATATGTGACTCATGTTACAGAAAATATAAGTAAACCATGAGGACAGAAAAGTCACGGAATAACAGGAATGACCGACATATAGTGCCAAACAGACAAGGTGCAAAGACTGTACTCATAGTACAAACAAAGTAAACGTAGTGCACTATGTAGGGTAAGTTGTACATTTGTTTGCACTTTGCAGCTTACCTTGCGTTGACTCTTTGTAGTACGGTCCCCACGACGGTGGTGGAAATATAAGGGGCTGGTTATCAGAGGGCATGGATTTTGTGGCAGTTTCTATATTGGCGTTGCTGGTGGAGGGAGCTGCATTTGAGGGTTTGTATTCAGCAATGGCTTGAATGCCCTGTGTATTAAGGCGAACTCGCGGACGATTACATCTCTCACACAGCATAGAATTAATAAGACTTGTTCACTGTCCTCCAGTTACTGTAATATTCTGGGAAGTTGTGATTGTTCAACTCCACTGCGCACAGTTAGGAGCAACTCCAACTCCACCTAGCAAACATACGTACGAGGTGATTGAGGTATGGAATGATTCTGACCCTGTATGGACGAATCATCCCCAAATTCTATTGCGTCCATGATTCACCCATATCATTGTGCCAAGGTTGAGCAGCACAACATGTTTTTCTAAGCCTCAGATCACAAGACCAGAGGATAGTGAGGATAGCTGAGAAGATCATTAGAGTCTCTCTTCCCTCCGTCATGGACATTCACATCACACGCTCCATCCGCAAAGCCACCAACATTGTGGATGACCCCACCCACCCCTCACATTATCTTTTCACCCTCCTAGCGTCTGGAAAAGCATTCAGGCCTTCACACCCAGACTCAGAAACATGGAGTCAGACTACTGAACTCTCAGGGACTGATCTGATACCACACACACACACACACAAACAGGTCTGTAATTATATCTTCGTGGGGACTCACCATTCATTTCTATGGGGAAAACTGTAATCCCAACATGACAACCTTAACCTCTACCCAGCCCTAACCTTAACCATAAGTAACCAAACCAAATACAAGACTTCTGGCATCTTTAGTTTTTTATTGTATTGACAGATCTTTGTGGGGACCTGAAAAATACCCCCAAAGCATCAAAATAACAGGTTTTTATCACATTGCGGGGGACATTTGGTCCCCACCATGTAATATAAACCTAATCCACACACACAAACAGACACACACACACACATGTGCGTGCACACACACACACACACAGATTAGGTATCTGAGTCTTTGTGGGGATTCTCCATTCATTTTTATGGGCATAACCCCAATCCTAACTATGGCAATCTTAATCCTTAATCCCTACAGTAGTAAGCAAGAAGTAACAGTAAGTAACCAAACAAAATACAAGACTTTTGGAATTATTATTCCTTTGATTGCATTCACAGAATTTTATAAAACTGAGTCAGTTTTTTCTTTTGGGGACCAAAAACATGTCCCTACAAAGTCAAATTAACGTGTTTTTATAACACTGTGGGGACATTTGGTCCCCACAACATAATATATACAGTACATGACCACCCACCCAAACACACATAGACACACACACACACACACACACACAGAGACTGGCTTACCTATATAATCTATAGATTCTTGAATGAAATATCTGCAAAGCAGCTATTATGGCATGGCCTTAGGTTTGAACATGCAGTTTTTAAGGACACTGCACTAACTATAAACGAAACACTGCACTAATTCTAAAATGGTTTTATGTGAACTTTATTTAACATAGAATAAAAAAGAAATCAAACCAAAATTTAGTCTCTCGAAAAACTTGTATATGACATATCTTCGAAATTTAAAATACCAGGATACAGAATTTGAATAACAAGAACTATAGTCTTCCTTCTCAAAAGCGTGAACAACTATCTGAAGACCTACTAGTTCCTGAATTGTTGATGTTGCCTATGAAATTCGCTGAGAGTTGACGTCGCCCTACCAAAGTCGCAAAAATGCTAATTGCGTCAACCAGCTATGGAAATACAGCGGCGGTACACCCCCAATACAGTGGTATTACGCATTACCGTAATGCTGCCTAGCAAAAACATAATGTCATAAAAAAAATTACAGACAGACATTATAGACAGAGCTGCGTGGTTTCCTATTGACAAGTAGATATATGATTTGGGGACTGAAAGGCGGCTAGATATCCAATCACGCCCAGCTACAGTAAGCACAAACTGAAGATACTACTCCTGATTGGACTAGCTTCAAATTCGTCCCGCCCTGACAAAAAATTCTTTGTTTTCATTCGTTGAACATAATGTCAATACATATCTTCATACTATTCGACCAATTAAAACTCTCGGTGGTTTCCATAGAAACAAAATAATTGCAGTTTAAAGACAAACTTTCTGACAGAGAGATGGCGCAGAGGTGAGCAGCATCTCTTCTTATGTTTCTTGCTATTTCTTCAGATTATGTTTTGTTAGCATATTTAATTCTATATTTATTTTTATGTCCTGATATAGTACATGCAAATTTTGCGGCACAATATCGTTGAAATATATATATAATTAGTTGTTTAAACTGTAGATGCTGTGGCCATTATTCTAAATATGGTTGTTTACATTTAAATGGTAAGAGAATATATTTGTGTTAAACTTAAAAACAATAAGTCTTATGGTTGATATGATTGGTTATACTCATCCGGCCTGTGATAATGCATTTCATCTGAAGATGTTATTCTGAAAAGATCGCCTATACGTTTACTTTTTAAATGTCCCATGTTCTTGAAGTAAGATTAACTTTTTGCTAGGTTCGGTATCATGGTGATGTTATAGCGTATCGAAGCAGCGTCATAATTTCGCAAGCTTTACTGTATTGTGAAGCAGTTTTAGCAATTCGGTCGTTACTGCCGGAGTAGCCTCGACGCCACGAGCAGCTAATGAAGGCTCCATCTCTTTCCATAGGCATTCTTGATGAATAGCATTTAGGAAAGAAGTTGAAAAAATACCGTGCCTAGTTTGGCTTTGCGAGTATCACATATGGCTAGTTAATTATTAGTTCTTATTTATTCACCAGAATGAGAATTGCGAGAGCTGTTTCCTGGACCAACGACCAGTACTGGGGAGCCTGGGACCTGTGGGACGAGGTGATCGACTGGGGAGATAAGGAAGGTTTGGAGGAGTACTCACCAGCGACACCCCCCACTGTCCAGACTGGGGAGGTTATGGGGGGACTGGGAGGTGTGACTGACTGGTGTAAGGGAGGGGAGGGTATGAGCATGAAAGGCTCTGAGACTCTTCAGAGCAATTACGGCCTGACATCTGAAGAGTGGGAAATTTATAAGACGTACTACCTTCAGAAAAAGAAGAAGGTCAGGAAGAATAGGAGCACTCAGGGGATAGATGAGGTAAAGGGTGCGATTAGTGGGGAAAAGGTGGAGCTGGCAGAGAGGGAAAAACATGTGGGGGTGACCTCCAGTGTACAGGTGGAGGCCGCAGACCTGAATGTAGGCATTAATAAAATGCAAAATGGAAGCAAGGGGAAGCAAGGTGAGGTGGGGGTGAATGTGAAGGTGGTTAAGGTGGAGGGGGGGATAATTTCCCTGAAGGCAGAGGATACGAAAGGAAATGTGAAGGTGGAGGCTGTGCAAGTCCAAGTGTGTGAGTTTGGGCTTGCAGAAGTAAATTCTGGGGATGTAAATGTTGAGATTGTGGGGGTAGAAGTAGGGGAGGTAATTATTGAGGGTGCGGACATGGTGAGTGATGTAACCATATTGGAAATTATAGTAAATGATGTACTAGTTGAGATTATAAATAGAGAAGGAGGTCAGGAGGAAACTGGCGGTGTAGAGATAGATGTGGGTCAGGTAGAGATAGAAGAGGTAGAAGTGGTGGGGAATTAATATAAAAGTTGAGCGTGTAGAGCTCATTACATAGAGAAGAGCCAAAATACGAAAAAGATGAAGTTGTGGTTCTGCTGCTGCTGTTTAGGAAACATTAAATAATTGAAACAGTATCTAAGATAATAAATCAAGTATGATAAATTTTGAGATATGTGGAATGTTTCATAATAATGTTTAACGTTTATTAAGAAAAAAATGTATATTTCTAAGTAGATTTGTAAACTGCTCTTTAAAGTATTAATTTTCAGAATTCCAGAATTTCCAAAATCTCCAGGTAATTTAATTTGATTTCATTTTGTTTAAACTGCACACACATAAAAATGATTAGCCCTGTTATGTATTTGTGTTTTATTTATTGTTTATTTATTAAGCACCCTATCCCTCATGGATGGCATGTTGTACAGGTCACCTGTGTTCCCATAAACTTTAACTTGTCTTGCAGTCTTGTTCCCCCCACACCCTCTGCTTTTTCCCTTCCTCTGTTTCTATCTTCACTCCAGGTCCAAGACGTTTCCAGCCCACTGTCCTTGGGAAAAGCCACCATCCGTGGCCACCGCTCCGGTTTCTCTGGTTCCTGTTCCTGCCCCCGTCCATGTCCTTGCCCTGCAGGTTCCCCTTCACCCTCAGGTCCCAGGCTTGTGGTACCGACGGTGTCCCTCCCCGCCCTATGGTCCCGACAGCGCCCCACTGCCTTACCATCCTGGCGATGCCCACAGTGCCTCTCGGCCCCAACCCTGCCTTCCCCTTGGCTCGATCTGGCCCTACTGGCCTCCCGAGACCCAGCAGGGGCTCGTGTCCCAGGGTCAACGCCCTGCTTTCTGGGGACCAGCAGACCCCCTAGCTCAGTCCTGTCCCCTCCTGCCTCAGATAAGTTTTTGCCCCAAGGTCCTGTCCCACCTTTGTTCTCCCAAAGCCCATTTCCAGCTCACCCTGTAGCGCCCCCATGTTTGTTCGCTTACCCTGCCTCAGTTCCTGCCCCAGTGCCCTGTCCCACCTTGACTCCTCCTGGGCCCATGGTTCTCCCTTGTCTGTCTGTTCTTCAGCTGTCCACCCTGTGTTAGTCTGTGTGTCAGTTGTGCCCTGCGTTCCCTGTCTTTTCTGGTTTCTTGCCCGTGTTTGGTTCCTGTTAGTGCGGTGCCCCTGTCTGAGCATCATGTTTGCCCTGCTGTGTACCCAGTGTGTCTCTATGGTGTTCTGTTGTGTTTTCGTCTTGGTCCTAGTTCTCTCTTACCCGATCGTGATCCATTTCTTTACTCCTGCGTGGTCTTGTCCTGTCGGGTCAGCAGTCCATATGGCCCTTTGCCCCGCTTGTGTCCTCTATCTGGCCCCGTTAACGGCCGTTCTCGTCTTCCCCGGCTCCTGTAATCCACACGAAATGTTTCTTGTCCCGTGTTATCACTCGTCTGTGGACCTGTCCTGCTGTGTGATGTACGTTCTATCATCCTGGTTGTCCCTAGTCTGTCCCCAGTTCTCCTAGTGGTGTCCCATCTTGCCCCCAGAGTGCCCTGTGCTGGTGTTGCCCCTGCCTATCCTGGTCTGTCTCGTCCCCTAATGGTGTTCGGTCTCTGCGCCCTTGTCCCGCAGCAGTGCCCATCTGGTGTCTTGTCCTGCCCTCTTCCACTGTGTCTCCCATCTTAGTGTACGTATAGCCTGCTGTCTTCCCCGCTGTCCCATCTGCTCCCTCACATGTCCTGTAAAAAGTGTCCTTCAGTCCTGCGATCCTCAGTCCAGTCATTGATGTTGCTGCCTGCATGTGCTCCCCAGTGTGTCCTGTGTCTAGTGTTCTTGCCTGATCCTCCCTACCCTGTTTGGACCCCTTGTGGTCTGTTTCCTTTGCCCTTCCTGTAGTGTAGTTTTCTTTAATAAAGCCCCTTTTGCTTTTCCTCCATGCCTGTCTTAGCCTCTGTCCTTGCCCTCGACGTGACACCATTACAGTGTGACCAGGTAAATGCTGCTAGCTGGACACCATACTATTGTAAATGCTGCTGAAGGCTTACCTCAGTTTATCATTATTGTCATCGTCTTGAGAACAGCAGCAAAAAGTGGGAAAATGATTAAAAAGTAAAGAACACTGTTCTTCTTAAGGTAAAGTCATTATTGGAACTGAAATTAGAATAATGAAATACATTCAACAGAATGGTTGTCCATCCATCCATCTTCTGAAACTACTTTATCCCAACCAAGGTCACAGGGAGTCTATCCCAGGAACAATGGGCACAGACAGGGACCAACCCTGGGCAGTTGCCAACACACCTCAGGGCACACGCACACACAACTACAGGGCCAGTTTAGACTAATCAATCAACCTATCCTGCACACTTTTGGACCGTGGGAGGAAACTGGAGCCCCCAGTGAAAACTCACACGAACAGCGTGCAAACTCTACACAGATAGGACCCAGGACCAGACCCAGGACCTTCTCGCTGTGAGGCAGCAGCACTAACCACCGCGCCACCCTGTTGAAATGGTCGTTTGTAAAATAATACATTCAGGTTATGTTATTGTAGATCTGGAACGTGGTGTTAAAATATAGTGGTGAACTTAAGACTGCCCATTCAGTATCGCTGTTCTCCTAATGTTAGACACAACAATTTATATTAAATATTTTATATAAGACATCCGGAGGCTGCAGGGCATCGTCCAAGCAGCAGAGAAGCTCATTGGCTGCAGCCTCAACCTCAGTGATTCACTATCTGCCCCAAGAACAAAAAGGCGACCTGGCGAGATCATGCCGACCCCTCCCACCTCAGCCATAATCTCTTCCAAATTTTCTTTTATTCCCCTCAAAACTGCATTGTGGAAAAAAGGGATGAGTACAGATTGGGCAGCAACAAATATTTAACAGACATGGTGACAATGAGTGACTTTGCTATACAGCAGAGGGACAGTGTTTGCTGGAAATTTGGGCTGACAAGAGTATCCAGGAAAAACTTGATGCAACTCACAAAAACTCAAAAAAAAAAAAATATTTGGTAAAATATGGGTCTATCTTCTTATATGTGTAGCACGAATAAATAAAAATGCCTGTGTGGCATACTAGCATGGCTCTATATGATGGCCATGTGTCTGCGTGCCCAAAATGACTCCAAATCAGCCATAAAATTAGGACAGTAATCATGAGCTCCATTGTGCTGTGCAATAGCACTTTTCTTCCTTCATTTTTTTCAAAACAAAACATTGCACAGTGATGATGAAAGCATGCTCAGACCTGGAACGTTAAGCGCAATGTGGGCACAGGCGAGTTGGGGAGTGTGGAGGGGGGAACAATCATGCTCAGGCATGATATAAGGCAACCGGGCCAAATGTGAGTACACCCTAACACTGACCATTTGTCAGGCTGAGCTCTACCTGGGAGGGTCCTGGAGCAGCTACTGGAAGAGGTGGTGCAACTCTACTCACCTCATCCACCTGACAGACAACCTCAGTGCCTCAATACCTACACTGGAAGAGCAGCGTGCAAGGGAACAGCAGGCCATGAGATACAGACACCATCACGAACGGCTACATAGCCAAAGACTCCACTCGCTCACAGAGAGCGTCGCTTGTGATGAAACCCAGGGCTTCATGACGAAGCATTTGTGTTATTTGTGATTATAGCATTATGTGATGTTTCCTCTGTTTATGTTAAAGTTCAGTGGTCAGTTTAACAGATAAACCACACACAGTTCCTTAATAACTATATTTTATTCTTCAAAACAAATATAAAAATGATTATGAAAAAATATATATTCTGTGAGCTTGCTGGAAAACAGTTTGTCCAGCATGAGCCAGCCTCATCCAGAGGGCTACTCTCCTGCTGTCAGTCATCCATTGCCATGTCAGAGCCAGCCTCGTCCTGAGGGCTGCTCTCCTGCTGTCCATCATCCATTGCCATGTCTGAGGCAGCCTCATCCAGAGGGCTGCTCTCCTGCTGTCTGTCACCTTTTTCCAGCATGAGCCAGCCTCATCTAGAGGGCTGCTCTCCTGCTGTCCGTCATCCATTGCCATGTCTGAGCCTGCCTCGTCCAGAGGGCTGCTCTCCTGCTGTCCATCATCTAGTTCCAGGTCTGAGCCAGCCTCGTCCAGAGGGCTGCTCTCCTGCTGTCCGTCGTCTAGTTCCAGGTCTGAGCCAGCCTCGTCCAGAGGGCTGCTCTCCTGCTGTCCGTCGTCTAGTTCCAGGTCTGAGCCAGCCTCGTCCAGAGGGCTGCTCTCCTGCTGTCCGTCGTCTAGTTCCAGGTCTGAGCCAGCCTCGTCCAGAGGGCTGCTCTCCTGCTGTCCGTCGTCTAGTTCCAGGTCTGAGCCAGCCTCGTCCAGAGGGCTGCTCTCCTGCTGTCCGTCGTCTAGTTCCAGGTCTGAGCCAGCCTCGTCCAGAGGGCTGCTCTCCTGCTGTCTGTCATCCATTGCCATGTCTGAGCCTGCCTCGTCCAGAGGGCTGCTCTCCTGCTTTCTGTCATCCATTGCCATGTCTGAGCCAGCCTTGTCAAGTGGGCTGCTCTCCTGCTGTACGTTACCATCTTGTTTGGCAGCAGGGCAATCACTAGCCATCTCAATGCCGCCTTCAGCCATGGTAGCAGTGTCTGTATCTCTTGGCGTAGTCCTCCTCAGCTTCTTCCAGAACCTGAGAAGAGTGCCTTTCTTTTTTGGGCCCTGAACATTTTTTTGTTTAGGGCCCTGCACCTTTGTGCAACTTAAACCCATAATGAAATTATGCAAACGATATAGCTTAGATTCTCTTTCACCAGTGCTTCCTTTGAGAGAGTCTCTAAGAATGAAATGTGAAGGTGCAATTGCTTCTTATATAGAAAAATCTTCCTTCGATGACATCACTGACCAGTTCCGGAATTCTGTTCTGTTGACATCACAGAGGGCCCTCCATATAAGGCATTTGTCATTTCATTGTTTATACCAGTATAGGGTATGCTGATTGATTAAAAAAATAATATAAAATTATTATTTAAAAAAAAAATACCTGTGTGTTTAGAAAAATAATACCTGTGTGCGTGTGTGTGTTTTCCCTTATCCTACCAATACTATCCACATTATTACTTAAAAGCTTGTTTGACATCCTTTAATGCTGGTAGTTTTCAGTAACTTCAATTAAACATGAATTGTGTTAATATGATGAAACTAATATGGGGTCATTTTGACCCCAATATAATATAATTGAAATTATCACATGGTCATTTAAACTTCAACACTTTTAAGTATGTATTGACTTGAAAGTAGGGTGTCATGGAGGCTTAGCTGGTGGCCCTGTTGTCTGTCACCGATGGGTTTGGGGCTTTGAATCTCATCACTCCTTGGCAGGGGTGCCGTAATGGCAGGGGAAAGTTACAATGATTCCAAGGGCCCCTGAATGACAGGCGGCCTAAAAAATTGGGAGAATAGCTGGATTGGTCTGGACTGGGGGGCCCAATATGATATGCCTTCATGGGGCCCACAATCTCTAGCAATGCCCCTGCTGCTCGGTGTATGCATGAATGTTTTCCTGCAGACATTGTTTAGGCTAATTGGTGCATCTACAATTTCCCATAGTGTATGAGTGTGTGTGTATATGACCTGTGATGGACTAGCATCCTGCCCAGGATGTACCCCAGCCTTGTGCCCTGTGCTGCTTGGCACGAGCCCCAGGTGACTCTGCCCAGTACAAACAAACTGATGGTTGGGTGATTTTTCGGGTCTGGACGGCACAGAGGCTCAGGACACATAAGTTACATCACACCTTTGGGGGCTGGGAGTCAAAGATCACTTTTGCTCTGTGTGTGAGGTTTGCATGTTCTCCTAGTGTTATATGAATTTTCTCTGGATCCTCTGTTTTACTCCCAAGATTGAAAGAGGTGTACTTAGGTAAATTAGTGTCTCTAAATTGGCTTGTGTGTGTGGGCGTGTGTGCGCCCGGTAATGATCTTTGCGGTAATGATGCCGGTCCTTGTTTTTGCTGCTCCAAGCTCCCTCGCAGACAGAACATCATCTTACCGTAGGAACAGCAGTATCTCAAGTTGTTGACGGAGCACATGTGGAAATCTGTGGCTGCTGCATCTGTGTCTTCAAATTTAGTCCTTGATTCTGTGTGATACTTTAAATTAGGACCCTAGAAAACATTAATTGAACAAATAGTTCCATTTATTACAGTAGCATAAGTGGAAATTTGTGTTTTTAAAAGCACTAATCAAACCAGAAATAGCAAACAATGATGCGACATTATGAGGAATAAATTGACATACTCATAAAAAATTGGAATGATAAAAAAAAAAAAACACCAGATAGAGTGACAAAAATCCTCTCATTCAAGGCAGTAGGATGAGGGATTTACACACACACACACACACACACACACACATACATATTGTACTGCCATTGTAATGAGATAATCAATTTATTTATTTATTTATTTACTTTATTTTTTACATATTTTGCATATTCACTTGCCAGTGCTTTTAATGTTGATCAGTGTGTGTGTGTCGGTGTCTGTTTGGCTTTGCACAGATCACATTTGTTGATCAAAATGTCCCCAAAGTTTGGTAAAACTCGAAACTTACTTTTGGTTAAGGTTAGAGCTGGGTGGGGGTTATGTGTCCCGTCAATAGGATTAGAGTCTTTTTTCACCCATAGAAATGAATGGAAGGTCCCCATTTAGATAGGTACACCAATATGTGTGTGTGTGTGTCTGCGTGTTTGTGTGTGTGAGCAGGTATACCTTACCTTATCGGGACACAATGTCCCCACAACATGATGATTACCTGTTTTTTTCCCTTATGGGGACCAATTTCCTGGTCCCCATCAGGAAAAACTCAATTTAATAAAAATCTATGACTCCAATGAGAAAAAAAAAATTCAACAACTGTAGTATTTTGCTTGGTTACTTATTTAGCATTTTTCCCATAAAAATGAATGAGCAGTGCCCAAAAACATATGATTACATGACTGTGTGTGTGTGTGTGTGTGTGTGGGACTGCATAGCCTTGGAAAGCCAACCTACTCTCAGGAGAGTCTAAGCCCAACTTTTTCACAGAGTTACTGGTTTAAAATATTCAGAAAAATTGAGGAAGCAAAAACTTCCAAATGGTGAACAATGTGGGAAGCTGTGGGCAGCTAAAACTGTCTGCAGGGGTCCATATATCACAGGAATCATCGGCACGACTCTGGAGCTGTGACATTTTAAAATGAGACCGTTATAGTCCCCCTTTTCTTAAAAAGCATTACGGAAAATCAGATCAGTGAGATTTTAAACAAGAACCCAGTGTCAAAGCTGCGGGAAATCAAAAGCCAGGCCTATGGCCACCGCTGATTGTGAATAGGACTTGGCTTCAGTAGACTTTCAAATATTTCTGCGTTTTTGAAGTTTTTCAAAATTAGTGAAATAGTATTTTATAATATTCTTTTCACTATCAAGTGTGAAGAATACTTCAGTTTGATCCGAAACGGTGAGTACAGTCCAGCTTGAGAAGTAATTCTTTTAGAGAAGCAGATTAATATGGTCAATAATTTTTTGAATATTACTTAAATATACTACGCTTCACTAACTGTATATATTGTGCGTAATTAATATGCAAAATATGAATGGCATATGAAAGGTGTATTGGCTCACTGGATGGCTTCATACCTCCACTCTGCATGTTTGCAGTTTGCACACTCATTTGTGAGGGAGCCTAATTGGGAGAGTCTTCGGTTTAAGACAGGTCATAAACGGCTGCTTGTCTTGTACCCTCAGATTCATAATGGATGTGAAAACGTGCATTGATTTCTTGGAGGAAAGACGAGAGGAGAAACTGAGGGAGATGGTGGATTTTATATTGCATGAATTAGAAGATTTAGAAAATTCAGCTTCTGAGCTGGAAATGGAAATCAAGGGGTTTTTGAGTAAGTGTACAGAAGAGATTGTTGCCATGAGAGAGAAAGAGAAGAAAGACAAGGCAGAGGAAGGAAGTGTGAAAGAAAACGAGAACATGAATGGAAGGATGAGGAGCATGGAGCCTAGGCAAAGGAGAGAGGAGAAGAAGAGGTGTAAAATAGGAGAACAGACAGAGATGGAGAGTGAGGAGGTCCACTCAAAAAAGAGGAAGGGATCAATGGAATTCCCATTGATAGTGACTAGAGGAGGAAAAAATGATGAGGAAGGGGATCAGCATATTGAAGGATGTCGTATTTCTTTATGTGTCACACTAACAAGGACATTTTTATTTCTGCTTTTCAGAGCTCTTCACCCTGGAAGCCATATAAACATGGTGCCTGTGGTTTCTGACCCACCTCCTCAAAGCGACGGCCTCTCTCCTGAGCCCTTAAATTATTTTTGTTTTTTACTTGTATTTAAATATATACATAATAAAACTTGCACCTCTGTGTTCTATGCTTCCTTGCTCACAGCCTTAACACGCTCTAAATAATCCTAAACTATATTTCAATGTTTAATTGGATTCAGCATGAACAGCCTCTACCATCCAGGCGCAAACAAATATGTAAAACATAGTATAGTGTGAACTTCTCCAACTTTCTTGATAAGAAACATGGTTCTTGTGGGAGTAACGCAAGTTTGCTGGGAGTGGTTGACCTAGTGAATAAATATAATGCAACAGCAAATAAATCGATGTGTAATTTACCTACAAAACATTCACTTATGTGCAATCAAACCAAATTAGTCGTAATAATGAAAACAGGCACAGCACTGTAATGTTAACATTACAACACAGAATAAATGGCTTAACGTAACAGGACAATATTAAGATAGCAAAAATGTATACAATAATATATGATGAATAATAAGCCAGCGATTTACTGTATGCTTTTACTTACCCGAGAATACACCAAGATACTTTGCCCACACTTTCCCCTCTACAGTTCATACCACAATGTTTATTATATTTTAGAGTAAAAATAAACAAAATATTAACACAAGCCAGATGCCATCCAAATTTCATCAAATTTTATCAACAAAGTTTAAAAAAACATAACAAAAATGTTAAGTACCCAGACAGAGTGATGGAATGAAATGAATCTGCACGTGGTGAAAGGTCATGTGACTGTATCGCAATAATTATAATATCAGATTAAACAGACAATTATGCAATTATTATTAATCTGAATAACTTTTAGTTTTGCTGATTTCACCATGATATGTTGCTATTTAGTACGGTTAAATGGAGTTTTAAACCCCTCTAAGGTACGAAATGACCCCAAAGAGTGTTTTAGGGTACTGCTTACTACAAAGTGTGCAAGAGTGTGTTCCAAGAGTGAGCAGAGCACTGCATCATGAGTCAAAGATCTGTTCACACCACTGCCTTGTTCTGTTCACATGCAGCTTTTGTTGTAGCTGCCAAATATCTGCACTAGCCCACATTGAAGGATTTGGTAACAGGTGTGGCTTCCCAAGTTATTCTTACCTTGCACCCAATCCCTCACTGTACACTAAGTGGGTATATAAAAATAAACAGATGAGTCTGAAACTCTTGCAGAAAATAATGTTAAAGCATTCATCGGTTTGTGTTTGTATAGTAATGTAAAACCTGTTATTTTGACAATGTGCGGACCACTTTATCAGTCCCCACAAGGGGAAACTAAGTTTTATAAAAATCCATGACTGCAATCAAAAAACTTTTCCTGTAGAAATGACATGAAAGTCCACACAAAGATATGAATACAAATATGTGTGTGTGTTTTTTATTTCAAATTTCATAAAATGATGCCTTCCTTTGGCAGTATGTTTAAATAATCTGTCCCTTTTCAATAACTGAAGTTCATGCAAAATCCACTGAGAACCACACAGCCCTGTTTGAGCACCTGCCCTTTAGACCGTGTGAGTACCTCACTAGCAGAAGGACATGTAGACATGGCAACAAGTAGAAGCTTATGGCATAAAAAGCAAGAGTATATTGGTCGTCCAAGATTAAAGCCATCAGTGCTGCTCCTCAAGCAGTAATAACACTTTACATTAAAGGAGCCCCCCTCTCAACATTTCATTTGGACTATAGACAAATATATTTTAAGAGGTGCTTCTCATTGAATGAAGGTAAAGCTCAGTTTTCAGGGATTTTATTCACAGGCCACACTGAAGGAAGGTGACCCAGCTATATACACCCAGTATGCACTGGGCCACCTGCCTACTGTAGAGCCCTGTCCTTTTGTGCTCTTCCTTCCCGTGCTCAGATGACCTCCTGCCAGAGCAGAGCCCATCACAACCACAACACTTCACTCAGGTGTCCTACTCTGTGTCTGAACTCCAAGAAGCATGGGGACACTTGAGACGGAATGGAAGTCCATCTCACATACTGTAGGCTATTTACAGACACGGGTTCTCCTACCTGCTTGCTGAACCAAGCCAAAGCTAATGTTACCATCTTTTAATCAGCAGGAGTTTTCACCACAAGGGGCGCTAAAAGAACATAGAATGCTTGTGTGGTGCATTTGCTAGTGATTAACACTGCGAGCCATTCACTATTAGTAGAAGTCATAAAATTACGATTTTGCCATCATTTCTGTAATGCAATTCCCAGTAGGCACTTCTCCATAATCTGGACCCAGGATTCATTTTAAAAATGGAATTTAGAAAGCAGCACTTCACTTTGATGTAAATATAGCACTACGTGAATGCTGATTTAATAAACAAGGATGTTGATCAGAAGAGGAACAGAAGGGATAAATAAACTCACCTAGTACTTCAGTATCCCTGTCACTCACATGCAGTCCATTCAGCCAGGGATAATTCTCCTCTTCTATGTTCATTGTTGTCATAAGATCTCTTTCATTCTATCATCTGTATGATCGTGGAGGTCCTCTGTACATGTTTGTGTGCTTTGTTGAATTCCTATTTTTATACATAGTATTCTGTGAAGTGTTTCTCCTTTAATATTATGTACTTCATGTTTGGCATTGGACCACAAACAATTCTGGTATGTTGGTACATAATGGCAGTAAAGTTCTGATTCTGATTATCCTATGAACAGATGAAATATACACTGCTGGTTGTGGGATTACCCCAGGAACAATCAGAATACACATCACAGATCCTGGGATTAGAGATTATCCCATGTAGAGGTAGAATACATATAATGCTTACTGGGATTAGAGATTATCCCATGTAGAGGTAGAATACACATTAGATTAGATTAGATTAGAGATTACCCCATGAACAGGCAGAATATACATCACAGTACCTAGGTTTACAGATTATGAAAAGGCAGATATAGTGCTGATATATGGGAATCACCGCCAGTAGTGGGTAAAATTAGGACACGCAACAAGTGTACAGAAACAAGTCCTGATTTTCAGAAGCAAAGCGGGGCTCGTGAAGATGCATGACAGTCTGTCTCCTCCCTGTCTTTAATCACTTGAACACCCCTCCCCCACAAACCTGTTTGATGTATGGCTCATTAGAACATGTGACCAGGAGCAGATGGCCAAAGGGTGTCATAATGGGGGAAACGTGACCAAACAAACTGTTCCATATGGATGGTGTGACACGGAGCCAACACTAACATTTCAGCAAAGGCACCTGCTGACCTGTAACTGTTGACCTGTGAGGTTAGTTGACAATCGTCTCATTCAAAGTGGAAGTACATCTCTGCCAGGGTGATCAGGGGTATGGGAAGCCAGGGGACAGAAAGCAACCTGCCTGGGGGGGTGGAGTGGGATGCAGGTAGCATGGGCAGACACACAGAAATCTCACAGCGGCAAACATACAGCTTTCCTGCCCCATTGGAGCATGATGGATTTATTCATTAAAGTTATGCTGTCCGGATCAGTGACAGGAAATTAACAGAGGACAGCCCAGTGATACAGGCTTCTGAACACATAAACTAAATAAACAGTAGTAGAGTGAACCAAGACAGCATATGTGACATGTTTGTATTCACATCTTTGTGGGGACCCTCCATTCAACAGGAGGATTATGAACCAAGGCGGTGTCTTGGACTGTGACAGCACAGTAACAACTCAATGACACAGAATTCTGAACAGACAAACTTTATAAAAAGTAGGATATTCAACTAAGAGAATGAATCACTGTCTGAGACACTAACATCACAATGACATCACAGGCTTCAGATCACACATTAAATAAACATGGATATTCAAGAGAATGAATCACTGTCGGTGACAGCGACAGCACAGTAACATTAGAGGCTTCTGAACACAAGAACCAAATACAGCCTGGAACCTGCACAGTGGGGTGATTTGGGTTTCACTCCAGAAGGCAGATGCGTGCAGGGATGCTAATTCAAATGTTAGCCTGCTTGTCCTCAGCTCAGTGTCGTGCAGCAGGGCTCTGTGAAGGGACCTTATTCTCCAGAGTGGTTTTAAAGGGGACCGTGCTTCAGAAACTGTTCCCACCTGTCATTAAGGGACTGCAATCCTTACAGTCTCAAGCCAGATGCCTGGCAGTTTGTTGGAATTTTTATATTATTTTAATATCAGTTTGTACCTGGGAAGTAATTTGTAAGAAATTTAAAACCAAATAATCAGAATGTCAAACAAATAAAGAAAAGTAGCTAACAAGCTGTTGCTGCTGTTAAACACTCTAGAGATAGACTTATAGATACAGGCTGGGAGATACACTTAGACCGACAGACACAGGTTGAGAGATGCACTTGATTGATGGATTCTGGCTGGGAGATACACTTAGACCGACAGACACAGGTTGAGAGATGCACTTGATTGATGGATTCTGGCTGGGAGATACACTTAGACTGACAGACACAGGTTGAGAGATGCACTTGATTGATGGATTCTGGCTGGGAGATACACTTAGACTGACAGACACAGGTTGAGAGATGCACTTGATTGATGGATTCTGGCTGGGAGATACACTTAGACTGACAGACACAGGTTGAGAGATGCACTTGATTGATGGACTCTGGCTGGGAGATACACTTAGACTGACAGAAAACAGGTTGAGAGATGCACTTGATTGAAGGATTCTGGCTGGGAGATACACTTAGAGTGACAGACACAGGTTGAGAGATGCACTTGATTGATGGATTCTGGCTGGGAGATACACTTAGAGTGACAGACACAGGTTGAGAGATGCACTTAAATTAACAGTGACACAGAGATATTGAGGGGATCCACTCTTCAAACAGGATCTCTGTGCTCCAGTTGGGATCTATGGCCTCCAAGCACTCCGCTCTTACTGCAGCTCAGCCAGGCTGGGCTGGGCCCGGCGAGGGTGGCGGGGGCCACTCGCACTCGGCCTTCTGTATGAGGGAGATCTGAGTGATGTGGGGCCTCTGACAGCCGTTCTCTGTGTCCTGCTGTCCTGCCCGCCGGCAGCGTGTGTGACGGTAAAAGACCTGTTACAGCTAGTATGCATGGAGTGGGTCCTTGCTGAACCACAGGCAGGCCAGGCCTCGTTCCACATCAGTGTTGTGTGCAGACCTCCCTGTGAGCAAAAACAAATGGCTAATTTAACATGCGCTCTGACAGGCTCCTGAGGGCCAGTGGGCCCAGGGTTTGCTTGTCCTCCTCACAAGCTGGAACAGCCGGGAGCCCGATCTGGATGGGCCCACTGCCAGGCCTACAAGAGCCGGCACGCTCAGCCACAGGTGTGCGCCGTGGCACTAGCTACCTAACGGACCCAAACCTTCATCTATCAGCACCAAACTGAGGGCATCGGTGACCCAAAACACATCAGAACCATATATTCTGGGGAAGTCGGTATGCGAGGAAACGTACTGGACCAGTGAACACTCATCATCTCATCAGAGATCGATCAACCATGCTCTTCATGTGACACTATCATCAGTACATGTGGCAAAAAAATCCCAGGTGCCATTGTGGGTGTGGGCACTGCCCCCTGGTGTTCAGTGAGTGTGGGCTCGACATACCGACAGGCATGTTTGAGAGTCTGCCTAAATGAATTAATTTCCTCCTTTTTCAACAAAATCAACTCAATTAATTTGCTTAAGGAGCAAAACAGTTTTGAAAGGGTTCGATAATTTTACCTGGATAATGAAATATTTACCTGGATAATGAGAGAACAGCCAGGGAGGAACTCTGGTTGTCTACGATACATCTGTCCACATGGACGTAGATCCTAGCCAGATCACAGACTCCCTCTACAGCACTCAGCCAGGGGACCGCTCTTCCAGGGAATGCTGAGAACATGAGACCCAAGAGGCGTGTTTTGGACAGAACAGGAGCAGTCAGTCACTGGGTATAATCAGTGAGATTGATGTGCACACCCACCAGGGATATGCACACAGCACTGTGTGTTCCTGTGGAGGGCTGTCATTTCGGGCTCTGCTATTGTGAGTTCCTGTGTGGAAGAAGAGAAGCCTTCCAAAGCAACACAGCACGGCTCTGTGAGTCACTGAAGGCAGTGTTACCCAAGCACACTGCAGCTCAGCGGCTCCACACGTGTCTCCAGCCCAGAGCATGCTGGGACTGCATGCAGACGACTCATGCATAGAATCAGCCCTCAATTTCTGGCACAGGGGCTCCATTACCATCACGCCTTAGGGTGTTCTGGGAGAGTGAAACACAGGGTCGACAGGGTCAAACAATGCATCGCCAGTGCTGGACCCAACACCATATTCAGTGTTGCTGGCGTGCCACAGGTTTCTGCTGGACCAGCAGTCTCCGCATGAGCAGCTCTCCATCCCAGCAGCATGGTGGGAAAACCGGCTGTGAGTGGCACCTTCACTCTGTACACAAACAAAGGCACAGACACTCACAGTCTATGGCTCACAGCAGATTTTTGGAGCCCTCTGGCATCCATTCCTGGGAAAGACAACATTCCATTTGCTGGGCTGCTTGGCCCGTCAGTGTTTTGATGAGCTCTCAGAGACTCGGCACTGAGGCTCGAAGTCCTGGTGCCTTTGTCTGAAGTTGCAATAGCGGCACCTTCACCAGCATTCACCAATGCTTCCCCGCACTTCCCCATGCATCCTGCTTTGGGACAGGTGGGGGGAGTCAGGGCGTGAGCGGTGTTTAGCACTGCTCTTAGTCCATCATCCAACGAGGTCAAGCTTCTTTCATTCACTTGGCAAAGGTGATTTACTGTCTGGCACTTTCTATAAATGTTAAGCTGACAGGCTGGAAGATTGAAACTAGACCCCTTTAGCACCATCCTCCCATTTTTATTTATTATTTTTCAGATTAAAAATGTATTTATTTGTTCTGACAGAAGTTTTATAAAGTTTCAGCTGGCTATTATGTATATGAATTTCCTGATCTAAATGACTGGTTTGAAAAACCTTCAGGGTAGATCTTAAATGTCTCCTATTCCTATTTTAATCCCTGCTAATCAGTATTGTTTGTATCCAAGCCATGCAACAACAGATAGCAAAACTAAGATCTTTCCTCTTCTATAGCAACACAATAACTTATGTACGTCCCTCCTCAGCGTTCGTCCTACCAGCTGGGATTCCACCAATCAGGCCTCAAGTTTAGTGAGACATCATGGAGATCAGTTCTCAACTGAGGGCAACTCTGGTGGTGAAAAGGTAGGACCACATAGTACTCCCTGGGGGGCATCTGGGGTCAAACGGTCAGGAGAAACACGCACAACGGATTCTGCCTGCGGCTGTCAACTTCAGCCTGAGCAGTGCCTATGGGTGTCAACTGGACCAGAGATGGATTAGGTCTGTCCAGAGATGCAGGGGCTCCGTAGCTCAGGCAAAATTGGTTTAGATCTGTCATTGACCTGCTGACAGAGGTGCATACTGGGAAGGCCACATATGAATCCATTCTGAGGGTGTGCTTGTCTTTTATACTTCCTGTTAGTGGTCAGACAGATGAAATTGCAGAATGTGGTCTGCAGTCTGTTGAACAGTTCAGGTTAACGGAATATTGATCCAGAGCATGGATCCCAATGGAAGCTGACTCCCAGCACAGCAGAGGCATTAAATATAAGGAAAGAAATGAATATTGCTGAATGACAGTTATGAAGAAAAGTGGGCCTAGTGGAGTATAACATATACCTAGCCAGCTCTCACCAAGGCATAATGACTCGGTTCATTCACATTGAAAGGTATGACATGAAGCACTTCAGCGATTTCTACAGACACCGGGAAAACATTAAAAGAATTCACAGACATCTGAAAGCACCAAATATACCTATAGCCACTGGTATTAATGTCAGTTTTTCTATGATATATGGGTTAAACGGAGGGTTTTAAAAAGTGGCGTACTGCAGAGTAGACTTTGGTACAATCCAGAGGGATGGTCTCCTTTGTACTGAAGCCATTTAAAACTAATGTCTACTTAGGAGACATTACTCTATAAAGAGCAAGTTGAGGGAGGCGTAAAGACAATTTCTCCACAGGTATTAATAAAGTATCAGTTATTCTAATTATTTAAAATGACTTTACCTTAAGAATTAGCTTACTAACAGAACAGTGTTCTTTATTTTTTAAATCATTTTCCCACTTTTTGCTGCTGTTCTCTTTCAAGACGAAGGGAATAATGATAAACTGAGGTAAGCCTTCAGTAGCATTTACAGTAGTGTGGTGTCCAGCTAGCAGCATTTACCTGGTCACACTGTAATGGTGTCACGTCGAGGGCAAGGACAGAGGCGAAGACAGGGATGGAGGAAAACCAAAAGGGGCTTTATTAAAGAAAACTACACTACAGGAAGGGCGAAGGAAACAGACCACAAGGGGTCCAAACAGGGTAGGGAGGATCAGGCAAGAACACTAGACACAGGACACACTGGGGAGCACATGCAGGCAGCAACATCAATGACTGGACTGAGGATCGCAGGACTGAAGGACACTTTTTACAGGGCATGTGAGGGAGCAGATGGGACAGCGGGGAAGACAGCAGGCTATACGTACACTAAGATGGGAGACACAGTGGAAGAGGGCAGGGCAAGACACCAGATGGGCACTGCTGCGGGACAAGGGCGCAGAGACCGAACACCATTAGGGGACGAGACAGACCAGGGTAGGCAGGGGCAACACCAGCACAGGGCACTCTGGGGGCAAGACGGGACACCACTAGGAGAACTTATATATTGTCTTATTGTTATTGTCTTATTGTTTTTAAGTTTAACACAAATATTTTCTCTTACCATTTAAATATAAACAACCATATTTAGAATAATGGCCACAGCATCTACAGTTTAAACAACTAATTATAAATATATTTCAATTGTGCCGCAAAATTTGCATGTACTATATCAGTGTCACGATCCGCTCCGTCCGATCCCGATGTGTGCCACGCCCCCTCATTACCTTGTGTTCATTCCTGTTTGTGATCATCTGTGTCCTGTTTCATTTGATTAGTCCTGTGTATATTAGACCGCGTCTCCCCATGTATGCCAGATTCGGCATTGTATTGTCCGTGGATGTCTCTGCGTGCTTGTCATTTGCCAATTAAACCCCGTTACCTGACTTCCTGGCTGCTGTCGCCTGCTTCCCGGCTCGCCTCCGTTGCCGAACGTGACAATCAGAACATAAAAATAAATATATAATTAAGTATGCTAACAAAACATAATCTGAAGAAATAGCAAGAAACATACGAAGAGATGCTGCTCACCTCTGCGCCATCTCTCTGTCAGAAAGTTTTTGTTCAACCTGCAATTATTTTGTTAGAACTATTGAAACCACCGAGATTTTTAATTGGTCGAAAAGTATGAAGATATGTATTGTCATTATTTTCAACGAATGAAAACAAAGAATTTATTGTCAGGGAGGGACGAATTTGTAGCTGGTCCAATCAGGAGTAGTATCTTTAGTTTGTGCATACTGTAGCTGGGCGTGATTGGATATCTAGCCGCCTTTCAAGCCCCCGAATCATGTATCTACTTGTCAATAGGAAACCACGCAGCTCTGTCTATAATGTCTGTCTGTAATTTTTTTTATGACATTATGTTTTTGCTAGGCAGCATTACGGTAATGCGTAATACCGCTGTATTGGGGGTGTACCACCGCTGTATTTCCATAGCTTGTTGACGCAATTAGCATTTTAGCGACGTTGGTAGGGCGACGTCAACTCTCAGCGAATTTCATAGGCAACATCTACAATTCAGGAACTAGTAGGTCTTCAGATAGCTGTTCACGCTTTTGAGAAAGAAGACTATAGTTCTTGTTATTCAAATTCTGTATCCTGGTATTTTTAATTTCGAAGATATGTAATATACAAGTTTTTTGATAGACTAAATTTTGGTTTGATTTCTATTTTATTTTATGTTAAATAACGTTCATATAAAATCATTTTAGAATTAGTGCAGTGTTTCGTTTAAAATTAGTGCAGTGTCCTTAAAAACTGCATGTTCAAACCTAACGCCATGCCATAACTGCTTTGCAGATATTTCATTCAGGAATCTATAGAGGATATACGTAAGCCAGTCTGTGTATGTTTGTGTCTATGTGTGTTTGGGTGGGTGGTCATGTATATATTATGTTGTGGGGACCAAATGTCCCCACAGTGTTATAAAAACATGTTATTTTGACTTTGTAGGGACATGTTTTTGGTCCCCAAAAGAAAAAACTGACTCAGTTTTATAAAATTCTGTTAATGCAATCAAAGGAATAATAATTCCAAAAGTCTTGTATTTTGTTTGGTTACTTACTGTTACTTCTTGCTTACTACTGCAGGGATTTTGGATTAAGGTTGCCATAATTAGGATTGGGGTTATGCCCATACAAATGAATGGAGAATCCCCACAAAGACTCAGATACCTAATCTGTGTGTGTATGTGCGCGCACACGTGTGTGTGTGTCTGTTTGTGTGTGTGGATTAGGTTTATATTACATGGTGGGGACCAAATGTCCCCCGCAATGTGATAAAAACCTGTTATTTTGATGCTTTGGGGGTGTTTTTCAGGTCCCCACAAAGATCTGTCAATACTAATAAAAAACTAAAGATGCCAGAAGTCTTGTATTTGGTTTGGTTACTTATGGTTAACGTTAGGGCTGGGTAGGGGTTAAGGTTGTCATGTTGGATTACAGTTTTCCTCATAGAAATGAATGGAGAGTCCCCACGAAGATATAATTATAACCCTATGTGTGTGTGTGTGTGTGTGTGTGTGTGTGTGTGTGTGTGTGTGTGTGTGTGTGTGTGTGTGTGTTGTGTGTGTGGTATCAGATCAGTTCCTGAGAGTTCAGTAGTCTGACGCCATGTTTCTGAGTCTGGGTGTGAAGGCCTGAATGCTTTTCCAGATGCTAGGAGGGTGAAAAGATAATGTGAGGGGTGGGTGGGGTCATCCACAATGTTGGTGGCTTTGCGGATGGAATGTGTGATGTGAATGTGCATGATGGATGGGAGAGAGACTCTAATGATCTTCTCAGCTATCCTCACTATCTGCTGGTCTTGTGATCTGAGGCTTGGAAAAACATGTTGTGCTGCTCAACCTTAGCACAATGATATGGGTGAATCATGGACGCAATAGAATTTGGGGATGATTAGTCCATACAGGGACAGAATCATTCCATACCTCAATCACCTCGTACGTATGTCTGCTAGGTGGAGTTGGAGTTGCTCCTAACTGTGCACAGTGGAGTTGAACAATCACAACTTCCCAGAATTTTACAGTAACAGGAGGACAGTGAACAACTCTTATTAATTCTATGCTGTGTGGACGATGTAATCGCCCACGAGTTTGCCTTAATACACAGGACATTCAAGCCATTGCAGAATACAAACCACAAATGCAGCTCCCTCCACCAGCAACGCCAATGTAGAAACTGCCACAAAATCCATGCCCCCTGATAACCAGCCCCTTATATTTTCACTACCGTCGTGGGGACCGTACTACAAAGAGTCAACGCAAGGTAAGCTGCAAAGTGCAAACAAATTTACAACTCACCATACATAGTGCACTACGTTTACTTTGTTTGTACTATGTGTACAGTCTTTGCACCTTGTCTGTTTGGCACTATATGTCGGTCATTCCTGTTATTCAGTGACTTTTCTGTCCTCATGGTTTACTTATATTTTCTCTAACATGAGTCACATATTTAAAACAAATATATATTTAGGTCTTCGTTATCACGTAAACAGAGACAATACGTATTAAAACTTTTATTGATATATGTATTAAGGCTGCCGTGATTAGTGGGCGTAGTCGATGACATGTTCTTCATGAATATCACTACGCAATTATTGGAGTAGTTATTCTCTAAAGCCCTGCAGTGACATGTAGTTTGTTGTTGTCAAAATGGGAGGGGCCAATACAAAGCACGGGTCTTAGGGAATTCTGATTAAATATACAGGCTTATTAATCCTGTTAATATAATTAGCATATGACCACTATTACTGTAAATAAATTCACAAACCGCAAAACTAACACCAATTGTCTGTCTACCTGCAAGGATCTGTCTGCAGACTGAAAAACTGGGGAATGAAGTGTAAACCGACCAATCAAACCACAATGGACTCGTTGGGGGAGGGATTAGACAGAGGGTGAATAGAGATGTGCATCATGAGAAAACAATATGTTCTTTTCGAACACTGAAGCATGCATACTCTATTCTAGTAGATCATAAATATAATATTATAAACTGAAAGTGAGCAAAATAATGCCCTTTAAGCAACAGTAGGCTGCTGTCCATGGTGCTGAAAACCTGGATTGTCAAATTTTACATTCAATTTTTTCACCTACTTTAACTGTAACCCTCTTATTTTGTTGGCAGTGATGCTCTGTGAAGTCTACAGAGGTGGGTATAGAAAGGATTAAAGTGGGTAATATGTGATTTAGATTAACTATTTTAAACCTGCATTGTAAAATAAAATGTGAACAGATGAAACACCAATACATTCAATCAATTAGTCCTTGTCTGAAATGGTCAAATTTTCCTTTTAAACAAGAGATCTTTTTTTTTTTCAGAACAGTCTGGGTGCATCTTCTGTCCTACCAGACCGGGGTCGTGGTAAGAGCACTTCTTCTTAAGAAGTGGTTCTCAGTGGTTGGCTCACCATCTCCTTCGACAAGGAGAGAATTCAAATCATGTGGTTCTTCTGGATCTTCAAAAAAACCCAATCAAGACTCCAACTTAGCAACACCTGCAGTTTGTTGTTGCAAATAATAAAGTATTTGAGTGACTAGAGGGGATACCTGACTACCTAAGAGAGAAGCGGATTTATCCAGGACTGGGTCATGGACAACTTTGGCATCTGTTCCTGTAATGAGCTCATAATCATGGAGTTTAAGGATATGGCTAGATAGGTCCAGGAAGAATGAGCTTTGTGGGGGTGGGGGCATAAGCAGCAGCCAAACAGATCTTACTTCCCCCAACTCAGACAGGATACAGCAGAACCTGTGGTGAGCATCAGCCCCAGAATCGAGAGTGAAAATTTGAGGGGCAGGTTGGACATTTAATTAAACAACAGCAACAATGTAACAGTCATGCAATTTTGTGATTAATAACTGGGGTGGAGACAGCAACTCCTGGATGGGCAAACAAAGCAATCAGAGCTGCTACAGGGAAGCACATTGCACAGCAGCCATAGCGATCATGGTGACCTGCAGGAATTGGCCGGCGAACTCGGTGCAGTTCAATGGCGTTAAATAGGGAGAGTTCCAAGATACTGGAAGTCATCCATGGTAATATTCACATCCTCAGGAGTATCATATAAAACTTGTGTAAGCCTCAACTCCTTCAATGCCCTGATCGGGGCATTCATCGCTTTCCTATCTGCAGCTGTTTTAGCACTAAAATATTGGTAAAAAAAGAGATTCTCCTACAAAAAGTCAGAAAAGTCAAAGTGCATGATAATAGGAGGGGGACGTGAAGAGTTTTCTGACGGCCGTACAGCCTATGAGCACAGCGAATGGCTGACTGAAAGGCAGAGAGCTGAGGGAAAGTAGGGGCCTGAGTTACTGTATCACACCCAGCCAGGGCGTTGAGGGTGTCCGGCTTGGTGACCTCAGGATTAGGTCTCTGCCTTTTGCAGATGATGAGGTCCTGTTGGCCTCATCGGACCGTGACCTTCAGCTCTCGCTGCGACAGTTCGCAGCCAAGTGTGAAGCGGTTGGGATGAGAATCAGCACCTCCAAATCCGAGACCATGGTCCTCAGCCGGAAAAGGGTAGAATGCTCTCTCTGGGTCGGGGATGGGGTCCTTCCCCAAGTGGAGGAGTTTAAGTATCTCGGGGTCTTGTTCACGAGTGGGGGGACGATGGAGCGGGAGATCTACAGGCGGATCGGTGCGGTGTCCACAGTGATGCGGGCGCTGCATCGGTCTGTCAAGGTAAAGAAGGAGCTGAGCCAAAAGGCGAAGCTCTCGATTTACCAGTCGATCTACGTTCCTACCCTCACCTATGGTCACGAGCTGTGGGTAGTGACCGAAAGAACGAGATCGCGAGTGCAAGCGGCCAAAATGAGTTTCCTCCGCAGGGTGGCTGAGCTCTCCCTTAGAGATAGGGTGAGGAGCTCGGTCATTCGGGAGAGACTCAGAGTAGAGTCGCTACTCCTCCGCATCGAGAGGAGCCATCTGGTCAGGATGCCTCCTGGACGCCTCCCTGGAGGTGTTCCGGGCATGTCCCACTGGGAGGAGGCCCCGGGGAAGACCCAGGACATGCTGGAGGGACTATGTCTCTCGGCTGGCCTGGGAACGCCTCGGGATTCCCCCAGAGGATCTGGATGAAGTGGCCGGGGAGAGGGAAGTCTGGGTTTCCCTGCTGAGACTGCTGCCCCCGCGACCCGACCTCGGATAAGCGGATGGATATTCTTGTACTGTCCACTTTCTCCCGTGACAATGCAAATTTCCCACTTGTGGGACTAATAAAGGAGTATCTTATCTTATCTTATCTTATCTTATCATCTTAATTAGGGAATCTCCAGTGTGTGACTGCCCTCTAGTGGATAAACAAAATTCAACTACATAAGTCAATATTATAGTGTTTTCCAATCATTTTCACACTTGTCTCAATACCATGTCCACTTTTTCAAAACACTTCACACTGTGAACTTTACAAACATGCACCTGAGCATATCAGTTAACTTTCGGTGCAATATGCACTAAAACCACCAGAACACTTCACACTTCACCCAAAAGTGACACACGCTGCCAAACCTATAGCACACGCACTCTCTCACAAGATGACTTTGTCACACAAAGAACAATGCATGAAAAAACACAAACAACTTGAAGCGCTGCAAAATGCATATATATGATGTGTTGTTGTATCCTATATTTTCACACGTTTATTGCAAAGTAAAAGAAAAACGTATGCCATTTCTTACAGTAAACATTGTAATACAAACAAATAATACAGTAAATAAATTCAGCTGCGCAATACACTGGAAAAGAAAAATACATTACAGCCACCTACTGAAAGTACATTACATTCAATACAGAAAAAAACAAAACAAACATAGCCAAATAGCAAAGTTTGACTGTATACAGTTAAGTATACTGTTGTCCTGGACTAATCCATTTGGTCCCTTGCATTTGGCCATAAATTTTCATCGACATCACACTGAATATTTTCTCTTGCAATACACCAAGGAAAAAATCTCTTTGAGTGTCTTATCCAGCTCTGGATGTCCTCCACATGGATGTCCACACACCCAGCAGCCATTGCATCTAAAAGCGACATCTGATCATGTGGGCGATGGTCATATACCTTCCATCCCCATGCAGAAAAAAATCCTTCAGTCGGGTTGAGGAATGGAGAGTATGGTGGCAAGAATAATGACATCATCCAGGGATGGGCTATAAACCACTCTGTGACTTGGCGGGAATGATGAAAGGCCACATTGTCCCACACAATCACAGATACCAGTAAATTCTTCCTCTCCCTCCTGTGGGAGGTAAATGCTAAATCCTACAGTAGTGGGTTACAGTAAAGACAAACGTGCATCGATGCATCAGTTTTTTCCTGGAGACTTCCCTCAAATCACACCACTACAGTAATATATACACCAATCAAATGCCTTCAGTCAGAATGCTCTACATAGTGTATAGTACCTGTTGCTTTGCCTGAAAATCCTGACAATTGATGCCTCTGTGGATCTAGGCAGGTGGAGTGGAACTCTTAGACCCACTTTCCTCAGGGACAGACCATGATTTCCAACATGGTCAAATACTGTGGCTCTGATTTCATCAGTAGCCAAGATTCTTCCTCTTCCTCTCCGTTTGTGTCTTCTTGCTCTTCCTCTGCCTCTTACTGCATCCATTTTTCACTAGCTAAAGAAAAATGGCAATGGAAAATGCCAATCCAAAGATTTGCACATATGGCAAATTGGCACTAACCTCACAAATTACTAGATAGGTGCTTAGCTGAAATTATAGGCAGGTATGTGTTTTCATTCAGCTTTCCAGCTTCAAGCATTGTAAAGTGCTGTAGTTGTACAAAGTTTTGCTGGTGGCAAACACTGACTGAGAGAAGTATTCATGAAATTTGGGGGAAGTGGTGATTGAATGCATATTGTGTCAAAGCAATGCAAAAGCATACATAGTTTAGCTCACATAGTCCAATTTTATGGTGCATGTGTTAAGTGGACAAGGTAAAAAGTGGACATGGTATTGAGACACGCGTCAAAATGATTGGAAAAAAGTGTAATACATTTAACCCCCGTATGTTTTATGGCTTCACTGTGAGGCTTGACTTATTTCCCTCCTCAATGATCAGTTTAATATAACTGGTGAAGCTGTAAATT